>NC_056733.1:737322061-737457033 GCF_019279795.1 Protopterus annectens
CCCTGGTAACAAAGGAAAATCCATTTGCTAGATGTCTACAGACAACTTTGATCCTACTTGTCCAGAGTTAAAGAGGTGAGACAGTCCAACTGTTTTATCCTTCATCTGAGGTAAACAGGACAGGCCATTCTTGAAACAAACTATATCTAAGTGACTTGCAAACTATATAAACTTCTTCTGTGTAAGCAATGAAAAAGCTTTTGGGGAACAGATCAGAGTACCAAGACTGCAGCCTTTTTCAGGAATGTCCTTGCTCAAAGTAATTGTGAAACAGCTATCCTGTCAGCTCTGTGAACTGCTTTTCTAAGCATTACATTCTGGATATGTAGTCCAGGAGCAGCAGGAATTGCACCTGCGGTCTTCTAGGGGCATGTTGTGGGTGCAATCCCCCTTTAGGATGGTTGCTTGCTTTAGCACCCTTCACATGGCTAAGGATTCTACTGCAGCAGTGATACCTGTGATGTTCATAGTACAGTTAAACTTCCCATAACAGAATACGTGCAAAGTCACTGCTATGGTATAGTCTCCTACCCTCTTCCTTTTCCATGTAACTCTTAGTGACATTACCATTGGTAATCTACAGAGAAATAAGACAGTTGTTTCATAACCAATCTACGGGACGGAGATTCCGTTTTTCACTCATCTAATCTACTGATATTTCAGTTAGTACCTAAAAAGGCCAAAAGCTCAGGACACCCCTTATGTTAGTGCAGAAGGAGTCACTTCTAACACTTCCAAAAAAAGTCTTTAAAAGCATGTTGCAAATCCTTGAGGCATTTATAATCTGAGGACAGAGGGCAGCAGCTTGCAGCAATGCAGGGCATGCTATATTTGAAGGTTGCTTCTGCTTTTATCATTGGACTGATATCCTGGGATAGGGAATTCAGCTATAACAGTGGGGACATGTGAAGGGTCTGAAAGTCCTTGCAGAGGGGTAGATATCAAGCTGTGTTTATTACCCCTGGGTATGGGTTCTCCTTAGCTGTGATCCCCCTATACTTTGAACACCTACTGTTACGAGTACTTTGCTCCCTCAGCTTTACGTTTTCTTTTGCTGTGGTCATTTAATTGAGTCTGGTCCTTTGTGACCTACAGTCATGCAAAAACATTGCTTTAACTAGGGAATTGTCTAATAATGTTTTAACATTGTGCCATAGTAACAGTAACATGGTACAAAGAGAACCATGAGTGGGATGCAAATGTGTCAGAATAAACATGGAATGCAAATGTACCAGGCTGAACAGTCTACAAGCGAGAAGAAGAAATAAAACGAGAAGCCGTAACCCTCTTATATGGGAAATGATCATTAGCAGTAGAATTAAAGATAATACAACGTGAATAGATAATAATTCACTCAGAGTGATACAGCAAAACCTGTTCAGTTGAAACTTACAGACCAAATGGGCAATCCAGCAGCTATTTTTTTAAACATTGAGCAAGGACTGCCCCAAACCTCTCCCATTACATGGCACTGTGCTGTCCTTAAATTCAATTTCAAATTTATTTAAGTGCAACTGGTTAACAATTAAACACTGTACATGCACAATAAATTAAATTAACAAAATACTAAAAAAAACCCCAAACAAACAGTAATGTAGCTATCTTGTCACAAGTCCAGATGTAAAGGATAAGATTTAAACAAAAGTAAACAGTTGTATTGTTAAAGAACATGGTCCCCACTATATCGATGCAGCCATATGAAGAACAGAGCAGACACAAACAACAAGCAGTGCAGGGTCAAAGCCAGACAGACTGGAATAAAAAGAAGAAGATGAAATGCCGATCCACACCTTGCTGACTGACAAGACTTTGACAGCCCTCCTCTGGGCCAGTGATTGAGGATCCTCAATTCTCACCACTGACACCAGTGGGGAATGTTTACTTTGAGAGAAAAATAGGCACACACAGTATTTTCAGATGCAGCTCAAGCCTTGTAATGTAGGGTCAGGAAGATAGAGTTGAGACAGGCTCAGCTCTCGGACCATACATTACAAGGCTTGAGAGAGGTAGCTAAGGAGGCACCTGATTCTCAAGAAAAAGGGGAGTCTGTATACTGGAACAAAGCGTTACTGTATATAGAGTGGACCCCTGAGGAAGGGCTAGAGGATGAGGTAATACAGCAGTTGGCAGTGCCCATAGCCTACTGACTGGCACTTCTAGCCATAGCCCATGACATTCCTTTTGCAGATCATATATGCCAAAAAGTAGGCAAGGCAGGAGACAAGGTCAAAGCTCTTTTGATGCCTTCGCCTGTGATTGAGGAGCTATTTCAGAAGATAGCTATGGATATTGTGGGGCCTCTAAGTACCCCAAGTTCCACACAGGAAAGAAGTATATTCTAGTAGTAGTAGATTATGCTACCAGATACCCGGAGGCAGTGGCTCTGTCCTCCATTGAGGCAGAAAAGGTGGCAAATACTTTGTCACAGATTTTCAGCAGGGTAGGTTTCCCAAAAGAAGTACTGACTGACAGAGGTGCCAATTTCAAGTCAGGCCTGCTGGCTTGTCTGTGGAAGCACTGTGGGGTGAAGCACTTAAAGACCACCCTACCATCCCCAGACTAGTGGTCTTATGGAAAGGTTAAACTCTACACTAAAAAACATGCTATGGGCATTTGCTAGATCGGTTTAAGAGAGAGTGGGACAAATATTTGCCCCATCTGCTGTTTGTATACAGAGAGGTACCCCAGGAATCTACAAGTTTTTCACCCTTTGAGTTTCTGCATAGGCATCAGGTGAGTGGGACTTCTAGATTTGATTCACGATGAGTGGGAGGGTGATTGTGAATACCACAAGGAATCTGCTGTGGCATATGTCCTAAATTTCAGGATAAGGCTTAGGGAACTCATGGGCTTGGCCCAGGAGAACCTGGCAGAAGCCCAACAGCAGAATAATGTCTAGTATGACAGGAATGCTTAAGCCAGAGAGTATACTGAGGGTCATCATGTTATGGTTCTCATTCCTGTCAGACACAATAAGTTGCAGGCAGCTTGGGAGGGACCCTTCAAAATGGTAAGGAAGGTTAGTGATGTTAACTACATGGTAGAATTCAGGAGCCAAGGGCACAAACTGTATCATGTTAACATGATGAAACCTTTCCATGATAGAAAGGCTCTTGTGCTGAGTATTTGCAGTAGATGGCAGGAGGAGACTGAGGGGCATCTGGTGACTGATCTCCTCAGTGAGGCCCAGACTGACACATCAGTGGAATGGATAGCAATGTCCCAGCAGCTATCCCCTACCCAGGTTTGAGAAATCCGAGCAGTGTTACAGGGGTTTGGGGACATGTTCACTGGGAAAACAGGGTGTACCCACCTGGTGCAGCACCATGTGGATACAGGACCCCAAAGACCTATCATACAGGCCCCTTACAGGATGTCTGAGTGAGTCAGACAGACTCTGAGGTAGGAGATACAGGAAATGTTGGAACTGGGAGTAATCCAGGCATCCTGTAGTCCCAGACCCTCCCCAATGGTGCTAGTACCAAAGGAGGATGGTAGCACCAGGTTCTGTGTGGACTACAGAAAACTAAACAGTCATACAGAGTCAGATGCTTACCTCATTCCTAAGACAGAAGAAGCCTTGGAGCAGCTGGGTGGGGCTAAGTATATGACCACAGGCTACTGGCAGGTGTCCTTGATTCCCACCACACCCTTTGTGACTCATTGTGGATTATACGAGTTCACAAAGATAATCATTGGGATGAAGAATACCCCAGCAACCTTCCAGGGGCTGTTAGATCATATCATAGCAAGAGCAGGAGATTATGCCCTTGCTTACCTGGATGATATTGCCATCTACAGTCATTTTTGCAAGAACACGTCCAGTATGTCAGGGAGGTTCTGGGCAGATTACAAAGGGCAGGGTTGACCATTAAGCTTAGTAAATTTCAGGTGGGTATGGCAGACGTCTCCTACCTGGGACATAGAGTGGGGAGTGGTAAGATCAGGCCAGAACCTGCCAAAGTGGAAGTTATTCAGGCATTGCCTGCCCCTGTTACTGAAAAGCAGGTTAGGGCATTCCTGAGGACAGTGGGGTGCTATAGAAAGTTTGTTTTCAATTATAGTACAATAGCTGCTCCCCTCACATGTCTGATGAGGAAAAACAGGCCCAATGAGGTTGTGTGGACCCCAACCTGTGTGCAGGCATTCCAGAAGCTTAAAGGGGATTTGGGAGGACCCCCTGTGTTAGCCAGTCCAGATTACAGCAAGTAATTCATTGTGCAGGTGGATGCTTCAAACCATGGAGTTGGAGTTGTACTCAGCCAGGTTTCCTCAGAGGGAGAAGAGCACCCTGTTGTGTATCACAACCATAATCTCCAATCCAGGGAGGAATGTTATGCAGCTGTAGAAAAAAATGTATAGCCATAGTATGGGCACTGCAAAAATTTCACCCCTGTCTGTCTGGAAGGAATTCACTGTGGTTACAGACCACAATCCCTTAATATGGCTACATCAAGCCAGCCAGCAAAATGCCAAGTTGTTAAGGTGGAGCCTAGGGGTTGCAGGCATATGACATGACAGTGCAGTACCATAGTGGGGACAGCAATGCTAATGCAGATTAGCTCTCAAGACAGGGTATGAGTTAATGTGTTTCTAGACAGGCTCACTTCTCTCAAGCAACTTTTCTCCACAGTCACTTGAAAAACTAGCTTGAGTCTTCAAAGGGGGGAGATATGTGATGATGCGAGGTAGTACCATCTGTGCTAAGGGGAGTAGGGCAGTACATTTGTAACATATGCCAGCATAGCTAGATGGAGTTTTGTAAAGAATTATATGTCATTTGGATATCAGACTGATTTGTACAGATGCATGTGTTAGTTGTATTTGTAAAGCTGCTTGTGTTAAAAATGTATCAGCAATGGGTCATGCATGACAGAAATGAAATATACATGTATGACAGGCTGTATTTATACTGGAAGGGAAAGGGTTAAGCTCAGCCCAGCTAACCTTAAGAAAAATAGCCTGAAATTAAATGACATGGTTTAGGCCATAAAGATTTTATCTCACAGGTCTGAATGCAGCCAGAGATGCAATGTCTATGAAAAGCCTTTCTGCAGGAAGGGTAGAAGTGTTGGAATTGTTTTATAGCTTCCAGATGCTGTATTAAGCCTTGGCAAAGTTCTATGTGTATGTATTGTGACACATCATTGCCAAATCCTGGCTCAGTTGCTACTGAGGGGGTAGTGTGGGAACCACAAAGTCGGGTAACCAGATGTGATGGCATTCTGTAGACAGCACTGAAAATGTATTTAGATACTAGTAAGAGATCTGATAGAGGCACTTAGCACTCTGTTATTGGAACTGACAACAAAGACACTCACCCATTTCATCTTTCCTTGCTCTAGCAAGTAAGAAGGGAACAGTAACTCTTCAGTCAGTTAGGAAAATATAATGAGATTAGTTAAATATTGTTTTTCTGTATCTGTCCAAATCTTTCCATCTGTGCTGTTTTTGTATTTCCTGTGAATTGAAACTCTGGTGTTTAATGTGAATAGATATTCAGTATTGTCATATTTACTTTTTATTAAATATATATAAACCTTTCATTGTGGCTGGTCTTTTAGAAATATTTTAACCTTTGAGAGCACTTGCATTTATCTAGTAGCACTATGGCTTCACATTCATGAAAGTGTTGCTGCTTGGAAAGGCTACCATTTGTGTAAGTATTAATTTTACTAAGTATAACTGGGTACCCTGGTAAGAGCCTTAGAGTAGCTGGCATTGAGGTGTTCTGGTGGCAATATCTACCTTATAGTCTGGGTGGAGGTGGCATAGTGGGTAAATCTGTGCCAGCATTTTCCAGGTGTGTGAGTGAAAATCATATCTCAAAGAGTCCGTGTCAGCTACTTGGAACAGGGACACAGAACACTAATTTCACATAGAGAGTGGTGGAAGACTTGGTTTGGAACACCCTGCTGAGGACTCTACTCTGAGGTGGTCAGTGTGGAGTCTTATTTGGGGCCCAGAGGGGAAGTCCAGCCTCAGGACTGGAGTGTGCATTCTCTGTGTGCTCTTAAGGGAAATTATACTTTTTACAGACAGCTGCATCTGAAAATACTATGTGTGCCTATTTTCTCTCAAAGTTAATGTTCCCCCAGATGTCAGTGGTGAGGATTGAAGCTCCTTGATCACTGGTCCAGAGGAGGAGGGATGTCACAAAGACAACCAGACACAATAAATCAAGACTCACCATACGGGAAGGTTAAATGTCATGAACCATAGTGCTCAACTTCTTTTTGCAAGAGTCATACATAAAAGCCAAAAACAATGAAGGATAAACGCCCAAAATCAGGGATGCTTATTTAGTATTACTTCAGTTCAATCAGAAAGTTAATAGAACAACAGATCTTGCATCAGCCTGTATTTTTTCAAAGAAAAAAAAGTATGAAACACTAATGTCTGACATTACTGACTGTAATCTTCCTTCATAATTAGAAAAATGAGAGACAAGGCAAAAATATCATGAAAAATCAAGGATAGTTGAAGGCTGTGCCCGTAAACATCAACACTGCCAACACAGATGAGAATTGCTGTGGATTAGCAGGTAAGTGGGTGACATCCTGCCAATCTAAACCACTCTGCCTTTTGTCCAAATGGGTACCATCTGTCAAAAAATGTGTATGTGAATGAGACAACATATATCAGAGATGGCCAATAACAAACCCAACCTATTTGCAGATGGCACAAAATCAGGGCCATAGTTATGGGTGGCAGGAAAACTTGAAAACAAAACCACGTGGTCCTGTTGAGTCTTCCTGGCTACAGAGAACTGAAAAAAAGTGACTGCTTTCCTGATTAAGTATCCTGCTGTTTTTTATATTTGTTTTACCTTCTACTGCTTACCTAGAGCAAGCTTTAACTGTTTTCATAGTTATTTACTGCATTTTTTATTATCTGCACTTAAAAGTACATTTTAGTCAAAATTAGTCTAATTCAAGTCGAAAAGTGTTTGTTTGCTGTTTAATTTAATAGTTTGGCTGCCCACTAAAGTGTGCTAGCCTGTACTACTGACTTATTGCCTTTTCTGCATTTCTGTGTGTTTCTATTTAAAACAAAAACAAAAAAATATTCCTTGTTTTCCTGCCCCTCCTAAACTAGTTAGACCAGTTTACAGGCCTTGCTGTATCCTGGGCTGTGTTGTAGTTCCTGTGTTGTCCATTGCCTTACTTGGATAGAAGGAAGTTTCTTAGCTCACCAGTGGGAGTGGGGAGCCTTGAATAGCCTACCTGTCCTTGAGGGAAGTGACCTCAGCACAAGAAGCTGTAGTAATTGGTCATTTTGGACCATTTCTAGCTCTTTTGAAGTGCCCTGGTTAAAATCTGCCTCTGGCATTTTTTTGAAGCCATATTGCTCAGACACAGCTCCACGTGGTCCTGTTGAGTCTTCCTGGCAACAGAGAACTGAAAAAAGCGACTGCTTTCCTGATTAAGTATCCTGCTGTTTTTTATATTTGTTTTACCTTCTACTGCTTACCTAGAGCAAGCTTTAACTGTTTTCATAGTTATTTACTGCATTTTTATTATCTGCACTTAAAAGTACATTTTAGTCGAAATTAGTCTAATTCAAGCCGAAAAGTGTTTGTTTGCTGTTTAATTTAATTGTTTGGCTGCCCACTAAAGTGTGCTAGCCTGTACTACTGACTTATTGCCTTTTCTGCATTTAGCGCGGAGTTGCCACTAGAGCACCATCCGGCAGCCCCGGTTAAACAAGGTTAAAGTATTTCTGGCTCCGTAAAGTCTGCTCTTCATTTTTTCCCTTAGAACTCCTCTACTTGTAATCTAAACAGTCTATTCTCTATCTGTAAAGCTCAACACTTGTTCCTAAAGCATTTTTAGTCAGGTAAAGCACTTCTATATTATACAAAGTACTTCAGTGTTTTGGCATTAGTATTTCTCTCTTGGTTGGATAGCAAGTCACCCAGGATGAGGGTAAGGGGTGAATCTTTGATAGATTCAAGAGGTCTCAAGAGGTCCAGTGGGGCATCTTGAGTCAGAGTTGAGGGGAGTAGCTAGGTAGTATGACTCTTGGGGGACTCTATCAATTGTTAATTGTACCTGAGTATGTCTATGCATCAGTTGGCCTCTGCCTAGAGTTGTTCATATCTTTGTATATAATGCATCCGCTGTTTTTTAAAGTCTCGCTATGTTAAAGGAGTTTAACCCAGCGTAAACCCCCTTGAGTACCCACTTCCCTATAGGTCCTTTCTGACTCAGTTACACAGCAAAATTTTTCATTTCTTCTAGCATGTCAAAGGGTCAGTTGCTAGCGTCCTCTCCTGCTCAGCTGGTGAAATTGGGAATATTGAGGCAATGTTACAATTGCCTCATGTACACAGACAACCATCTCCTCCTCCCACAAAACACAAATAAATGCGAGAGATGCAACTATATAGCCAAACTGGAGGCTGAGCTCTCTCAACTCAGGACTGGCAAAACCAGACAGGAGGAGAAGGTAACCACACACACCATAAACCCAGTCTCACATAGAACTATCACAACTACAAATCAAACACATAAACACACAAAGACATACTCGGAGGCACTGATCAAAATCTACGCTGCCTCGGGTCGGGCGCCCGCGCCGCATAACACACAAAGCACTCAGTCACTCCTAAAAAATGGAATGTGGACACTGCAATCCTGACATCAGTTAGTCAGTGAATATTTTTTTACCAACAAGGGACACATTAATATTACTGCCTCTGATTTTTTAATTGATGATACAGCAGGGGTGGTGTATTTAGCTATGTGTTTGGAATGTAGTCATATTATATGTGGAAGACGGAGAGAGCATTAAAGAAGAGAATTTATGAGATATATTACTTAGATATCTAAATAAGAGCCTTGGGGGGAGAAAAAAATAGAATTCAAAGAGCTCTGGTGGCAAATTTTATTAGATGAGATGGTGCTGTAGGCCAGGAAATGAACTTTATGAAATAAAGAGTAGAAAAGGGTTTTAAAAGAATAAATATTTATGTATTTATTTATTTAATGTTTTTTTAAAAAAAAATTGAGTGATTATGAATTTTTTAACTAATGAAGAATGGAGTCTTTTAAAATTGAATATTCGAATGTGTTTTTAGTAGTTTCAAATAGCAACTGGATAGCAGCGTTACTGCTTTGAACCGGAGGACTGGGGACAGTCCCGGAAACTAAGGTCAGTTTAACTGAGTTGATTGAGTTACTCACCCGGATGGTATGTCCTAATGGACCCGAGGAGGCAGGGCACTCTAAAAGCAAGAGATGATTTTATTAAAAATATGCTGTTGTTGAAGTTAAAAAAAAAAGAAAAATATTTAAGCATGGGCTCAGATTCAAGTGAAATTGAATCTTCACACTTCCCCTAAGGTGTTGGATGAAAACCGCCAGAAATGCTCTCATCAGGAAAAGTAGATGATATAGTTATTTTTTATGAATTATCTACAGAATACTACTAATTTGAATTTGTTTCAAGAACTAGAAAAGAGGTAGAGGAAAATAGACCAGGTAAATACAAACCTATAAAAGGTGTAGAATTAACTGTAAAAATTCAATGTAGTTAATGATGGTCAGTATAATTCAGCATTAGTGATGGAATTTAACAATTTGAATATTAAAGTAAGAAAGATTTTCCAGAAAGAATGGAGCAATTTTGTTTCATACACTGACATCCTGAATAATAAGAAAGAGATGCCTAAGGTTGTATATAAAATGGTAGAAGCATTAAAAATTTGTTGGAAAATAATAAAGTAAGTAACAGCAATGAAATTTCTATGAAAATGTTACTATATGATAAAAACTGCCTCTGGATATTTTAATTGTGATACACAGGGCATTAAAGAAGAGAATTTATGAGCATATTTACGAGATATCTAAGAAAAACCTTCTTTGTATTGGAACAGGTAAAAAGGGAAAAAAGAGGGGCCCTTGGGAAGAAAAAAATTTTATTAGATGCAACTAATTTCCCAGGGCTTAATGACCACATTTCTTTAACTTCAGTGTTAAAATTAAGAGCAGCCAAGATTTAGTTTTATTTGTAATTGCTCTTTAGGAACAGCAGATGGTGCTAGTAGGCCAGGAATGAACTTTTATGAAATAAAGAGTAGAAAGGGTTTTAAAAGAATAAATATTTAGTAGTTTTTATTATATTTGTATTTATTTATTTAATGTGGTTTTAAATAAATTATTGAGTGATTATGAATTTTAAACTAATGAAGAATGGAGTTCTTTTAAAATTGAATATCGAAATGTGTTTTTAGTAGTTTCAAATAGCAACTTTAAATGAGCCTTGTAAACAGATGTTTTTTTGCAGTGATTTGTTTCTTGTACTTGCAATAAAGTGTGTTGGTCTGGTTTTGAATTTATTCACATAGAACTATCACAACTACAAATCAAACACATAAACACACAAAGACATACTCGGAGGCACTGATCAAAAATCTACCAAAACAGCAGAGGCCTCCAAAGCAGACACCCAAACAACTGCCACCTCATGACATAACACAAGCAACACATAGATCACAAAGTCAGTGTGCAAATCAGTCACAGCCCTTAAGTCCGAACGCAATGCCAGACACAATTGTCATAGGTGACTCCATAGTCAGACACACTGACGTCCCACTCACCAGACTGAACAAGGAGAGGGTCACAGTAAGCTGCCTGTCGGGCGCTAGAATCCGCCACATAACACAAGCACTCAGGTCACTCCACAGCAAGTACAAGTATGACTCAGTCATTGTCCATGCCGGTGTGAATGACCTGAGACATACCTCCCTGGACTACATGAAAAGAGACATAAAGGAGCTCTCAGATTATGTAGCCCAGGCTGGTATGACCCTGACCCTGAGCAGTATCCTACCTTCACCAAGAATGATGCCACAATACAGAGACAAAATGATCAGTTTTAATAATTGGCTTAATTTCTGGTGTCATTCTAAGGGGATCCAATGTCTGTCTGCCTGGAATGACATGCTTGACAAGCCACGCTGCTTCAAGGGATGGCTTGCACCTGTCACCCTGGTTTCTGGATATTGGCAAAGGCTCTTGCCACCCCCATAGTGCCTTTTTTAGACAAGGCTCAAATTCTAAACCCACCGCCTAGAAAACAATAATTGAAAAAAACTAAGGGTAATGCTGCTCAATGCCAGAAGTCTAAATCTCAAGATGCACGCCTCAAGCCCTCCTCAGTATGGAGAACATCGATGTCTGTGCTGTGACTGAAACCTGGTTCAAGGCTCCTGAGAGCACCCGGCACTATCAGGTTTTACCTCATATCATGCGTTCCGCCCCAAAACCCGGACAGTACCACAAAAGGAGGGGTGTATCCATATTCATCAAGGATACCCACACCTCCAGGCTGGTGGCAACTCACGAAGCATCAGAGACCATTCAGGTACAATTAACCATAGGCAAAACTGCTCTACAGTTTGTAGCATGTTACAGGCCACCCTCTCAAACTCAGGAACCCCACACAGCCTTCCTGAAGACACTGGAGAGTATAAATGTCTCTCCAAACACCATCATATTGGGTGACTTCAACTACCCAAACATAGACTGGGAACATTACTCAAGCCCCAATACCCTAGCCCAAAGGTTCCTGGAGTTCATAAACTCAAATGCTATGGAACAACTTGTCACCATTCCCACAAGAGGTGAAAATATACTAGACCTGATCATCACAAACATGGGGACAAAATGCTCCACACCGAAGTATATCCCTCATTGGTGAGATCAGACCATAAACTAATCTCACTGGAGATCCACATCCGCCCCACCCCAACAAAAAATACCACAGTGAAGAACTTCTCAAAAGCCAACTTCACACTTCTTAAGACTGGTGTGGTATCCTTCAAGGCCCCTGAGCCATTGGAAACCACAACCCATGCTGCTGAATCCCTTACAAATGCTTTCTACGAGCACCTCCAGGATTGCATGGATCAAGCAATCCCAAATAAAATCAAGACCCTTTCCACCAAAGGCAAGTGCCCGATCTGGTGGACCCCAGCCATAAACAAACTTTACAACAAGAGGAGAAAGCTACTACAAGATAGAGCAAAATCCCTAAAAGGGAAGACATCTCTGATCAATACTAGTAAAAAACTATGATCACTCATAAAATCATCCAAGGCCAACTTTGAGAGAAAAATCGCCAAGGACTCAAAAGACAATCATAAGGCCTTCTTTAGCTATGTTAGAAATCTGGGTGGAAACTCCCAGATATGCTCAGAATTAGTCCAAAATGATACAAAAATCACTGAACCCACAGACATTGCAAACATACTGGCAGACAGGTTCAGTGAAAATTTCTCCCCTTCCACCCCCCCAGAAGGAGAAATATCTATCCCAGCAGAGTGTAGCCTCCCAATCATCTCAAATGCCCAGGTGAGAGCTGCTCTCTCTAAAGCTAAAAACACAGCATCAATGGGACCAGATGGTGTCCCCAGCTGTGTGCTACACAAACTCAATGAGGAACTAAACCCACACATAAGGCTGCTGTTTAATCTTAGCCTTACCACAGGATACGTACCCAAAGAGTGGCATACGGCAACTGTGGTCCCACTCCACAAAGGCAGTGCTTCTACGGACCCTGGTAATTACCACCCCATAAGCTTAACAAGCCTGGTCTGCAAAGCTATGGAGAGGATCATAATGGAACTCATAAATAAAGACATAGGGGACCTACAGACATTGGATCCTACCCAATTCGGCTTTGTCAAGGGCAGATCATGCCTCTTGAACTTGGTCGACTTTTTTGAAACAGTCACCAAGGCCATTGATGAGGATAAGGCAGTTCACACAGCCTACCTTGACCTTGCAAAAGCTTTCAACACAATACCCCACTCGGGTATCATAGAAAAGCTCACCAGCTTAAATGTAAACCCATATGTCACAAGATGGGTTGCAAACTGGCTCAAGGACAGAACCCACAGGGTTAGAGTTGCTGGTGCCATGTCAGACTCCAAGCCGGTCACAAGCGGTGTCCCACAGGGCTCAGTCCTGGGGCCCCTCTTGTTCGGCATCTACTTTTCAGAAGTGCAGGCAAACATAGGAGGATTGTGGCTGACAAAGTTTGCAGATGACTGCAAACGGAGCGCCATAGTTGAAAATCCATCAGACACAGATATCCTTCAGAGAGGTCTCATAGAAATGGATAACTGGTGCCAGAGCCATGGCCGTAAGCTAAACACCAAAAAATGTATAGTCATACCCTTTGGTAAAAACAAGGTAACCCCAAGTTACCACATAGGTGGCAATCCATTAAGCACAGAAGAGGTTATCAGGGACCTGGGGACCCAAGTTGACAGTAACCTTTCTTTTGACACTCACATTGACAAAGTGGTTAGGAGGACCTTCTACATTGCCCACCTGATTATGAAGGGATTCACATCCAGATCAAGGGAGGTCATTGTTCCCCTGTACTCTTCACTTATCAGACCAATGATTGAGTACAATGCCCCATTCGAATGTATCTTACCCGACACCTGCAGCAATTGGAAAGACCCCAAACTTCCTCACCAAAAGGATAAAGGGGCTCAAAAATATGCCATATGCTGCCCGACTGAAGAAACTCCAGCTCTATTCAGTCGCATACCGTCTGCTCAGAGGTGACCTGTGCCTGACATACAAGGCCATGTCCAACCCGGAATTAATGGACATGCTCCACCTCAGAAAATCCAAATCCACCAGAGCCACAAGAGCAAGAGACTTAAACCTCAACACGGATATAAATAGGATGTGCTGGAGGGACAGATTCATCACCCAGAGACTCCCTATGCTGTGGAACAGAATCCCGGTCCATGTGAGACAGAGCACCTCACTGGCTCTGTTCAAGAGGTATCTTGACCAGTGGATGGGAGATCGTAGGTTTACCCCGGGGATCATCTCTGTATCACTGCTGGACAGAGGCACGGCAAACTAATGGGTATAGTATTCTTCAACCTAAGGGGTGGTGAAAGCCACACAACTCTGGCTAGGCTTATAAATGCCCTAGGGCAGATAGCCTAGTATGAACCTATGAACCTAAGTGCATCCCCCAGTTTGTCTCACAGGTATCAGAACAAAAATGCCTATCAGATTTTTGCTTATTAATCTGTTAGTAAAAAACCTATAGCAGACCCAGCAGTAGAGATCAAAGTTGGTTTCTGGCCTAAACTCCCTGCCCAGGAATAAAGAAAGCAGAATTATGGACAATTAAGGCATCATCTGTGGTTTTTAGAGCTCTAAATTTCCAGACCCATATGATAAAATTTTAAGGCACTACCCTCTGACAAATGTAGGATATGGCAGGGGACATTCTGGATAAGGTTCTGAGGGACAGCATTTCTGGACTGACCCTGATGAGCCTCCACTTTGGAAAAGCTTGCCATCAACTGTAGGTATGATGCCAGAAATGCATGATCCTGAATGTGGCTACAAGGTTCAGTACTTCATAGATGTGCTTGGTTTAGGATTCAGCTGCTGTCAAATGATGTCAAGAGGCAAATACTGGTTGCACCATTAGACAGAAATCTATGAAGGTCGCCTTCTGAGGGCATAGTTAAAACAAAAAAAGGGAAAGACAATAGAACTAGTAAACAGCTTTTTGTCATCCAATTCCCAAATTAACAGTAGAAACTATCCTACTCAACGGTGACTATTTTACAAAAAGCGGCCAAAGGCAGACCAGGTTAATGGATAAAGGCCTTAAGAGAAAAAAGCTTGGAGGAGTAGAGTGTGGATGTACTCCCTCCCCACCAAAGGATGATAGTGCTGACTATACATCTATAAATCTTGCCCCCCCCCCCCAACACACACACACACACACACACATGTGCACTTAAAGGCAGCTCCTCATATCCTGGGAGGATTGATCTCCCATTAAAAAATGGCTTTTCAGTTCAACCGACAAATGTGTTAGAGGGAGTGTGTCCTCAAACCACAAAATAGAATTCAAAATCTTTCTTACCTTCCTTGGTATGTCTACCTTCCCCCAGACCAAGTGGAGCTGGCAAAAAATGATCCACTTCTAGCTACTGAGATATAAATCATTAGGTGAGGTTATATCAGAGAAATAAGTGAAAGGCTTTTATTCAAGGCTTTTTGTAGTTAAAAAGTACAGTCCCTGGAGAAAAATTCTTGATTTTTCAAGGATGAACACATTCCTAAAGTACCAAGTTTATGGTGATGACCCTCCAGGCTGTTATCTTTCTAGTTTTACCAAAGACACTGGATCTCAGGGGTGCTTACCTGCTCATCCATATCCACAAGCATCAGATGCAGCTTCAGTGGATCAGGGCAGGTCAGTTGCATTTTCTGTTTACCTCTCTGCATTTTGGATTCTTCCCCTGTGTGCTGGATATTGATAAAAGTTTGGCCCCAGTGTTCACCCATCTCAAGACCCCTGTTCCCATTTGTGGACAACTTCTTGATTCAGGCTTCTTCCAGTGAGAAGACACAGGGGGCACTAAACTATGCATTATACTGCCTAACTAGTTTGGGTTTTCCCTGAAAATTCCCAAATCCAGTCTGGAAATGAAAGCGTCAAAGATCTTCTTGAGAGCTGTTGTGGATATAAATCAGTGCCAACTGTTCCTTTACCAGGACTGTCCCTCAACAAAGCCATATGTTTGGGTAACATTTTTGCAGACCTTGACCCAGAACAAAGGAATGTTAGCTTGACTTTTTCTGAAGGCCTTTGATTACAATTCAGCTGCTGTACTTGTGGAATACCTTGCTGATAATACATACACACACACAAACTATATATATATATATATTTTTTTTTCTAAGAAAATGGGTTACTCATGTCAGCTGATGGAACATTTCCATGTTTTCTCTGATAAAGATTGCGCTACGTTGGGGATCTGATAGTTTGTTCTTTCCCTGCTATTGGTGTGTGTGTGTGTGTGTGTGTGTGTGTGTGTGTGTGTGTGTGTGTGTGTGTGTATATATAGATATATATATATATATATATATATATATATATATATATATATATATATATATATATATATATATATGTATGTGTGTGTGTGTGTGTATATATATATATATGGTTTAAGGGTTTATATCATAACATCGAAGGCTGATAAGTCTGAAGCTGAAAACTTCGAAGTTCAAACCTCGAGTGCAAAAACGTCAAACAGTAGAACAGAGATCACCATAGAGTGTGGGAAGGGAAAATTTCCCTTTACTGCACTTTAGTGCAATCTTGGAGTTGGTATATTTAAATAGCAGGGGGTGTGGGGGGAGCAGGAGGGCTTGTCCCCCCCTGCATAGAGCTTTTTTTGGAGGGGTTTTGGGGGGTATTTAGTATTTTTTTTTTGTAGATTTGATTTTGTAAGCTTTCGAGGTTTGCAGTTCGAAGTTGTGTGCTTCGGACTTGTAAGCTTTTGATTATATGATATAGACCCTATATATGTATGTGTGTGTATGTATATATATATATATAAATATATATATATATATATATATATATATATATATATATATATCTGTTTGTGTGTGTGTGTGTTACCTGACGACACTGAAAGCTCAAAAGGCCAACAACGAGATCACCGACACCACAACAATGAAAGTGCAAAAACACGACAGTTCACATGCCCGACAAAGCACAATCCCGACAGTTAACAAAACAAAACAAATTCCCCGTTCTGAAAAACACACACACAACACAAGCACACCAAAAACCTGATAAACTTACACTTAACCTTACATACACAACTATCTATGCACTAACCTTAACCCAAACCCTAACCCTAAGGTCTGTCACTATCGCACACTTACCTTACCCGCAACGTAACCCTAAAGTCCACCACTGTCGCGCATTTACACAGTCACACTCGTTTCGCATATTGGTGTTTTCAGCGTCATGTGTGTGTATGTATGTGTGTGTGTGTGTGTGTGTGTGTGTGTGTGTGTGTGTGTGTGTGTGTATATATATATATATATATATATATATATATATATATATATATATATATATATATATATATATATATATATATATATATATGTGAGTGGGTATATATATATATATATATATAATTAGCAGGGAGATGTTGTCCCCCTGCAAAAAAGTTTTTTAAATGTTTTTGTATTTTGATTGTGTGGTTTGAGCATTTGTGCTTGATTATTTGTGTTAGTTGTTTTGCCTTTTTGACTGAGTGACATAATTCCAAAGAAAACACAATGGCGCTTTAAAAACCCATTTTAGTAACACCATCACCCATGAGGTAAAGTGTTACCCTGATTCTTGTCATCCTCAAACTGCTAGTATGGTGATCCCAGCAAGTATTAAACATGTGGATGTCCTCTACAACCGTGTATAGCACCCAAAATCTCACTACTGATGGCTTGGACATGACATGAGGTGACCACATGCAAACTCTCAAGACACAGTGGGTAAGGAGCACATGCATGATGAAGAGAGAAAAACATTTTGAAGGAGACTTTAGCTATCATTTTAGCCTTTATGATACTCAAAGTGATCTGGCATCCAGGAATCCTACAGGCGGTTACAGACAACACAACATTAATGTCTTACATAAACAAGTGGGTACACAGTCCTACCTACTGTGCAGACTAGCTGTGACACCAAAGGAGACAGCGTTGACAGCCAAGCAACTTGAGCAAGTCCAGGACAAACAATTTTGAATGGAAACTGGAACTGGGGGTCTTTTAACACCCTCATACAAAATGGGATTGTCCCAGTCCTAGATCTGTTTACCTTAGAACATAGCTATCGGATAAGGGAGTTTAGCATTAGGTACGTATGCTAAGCAGCATAAGCAGGAAATGCCTTTTTCATTCAATGGAGGAAAGGTCTCCTCCATGTTTTTCCTCCTTTCCGCATGGTACCAACAGTCCTGATTAAAAGCAGGCTCATTCTGGTAGCTTCTCTGTTGCCAAGGCACCTAAGATGCCAGTTAAGCATGGGGCCCCACACTTACTTTCACAGCACTGTAGCCCCCTAACCCAGGAAGAGAGATTGTAGTTATACCTCAGTCTGGCTAGCTTTGGACTGCAAACATGAATGATTTCAGCCTGATCACCCTTAAGGAATAGTTTCCAGAGGAGGTGCTCCATATCCTGGGAGAGACCAGGAAGCCATACACATCAGTGTCATCCCTCTCTTAATAGAAGAGGTTTTTCCTGTGGTGTACTGCCTAAGGCAAGATGCCAGTAAAAGCCTCGGAACCCAGCAGATTTTCTCCAGACATAATTCTCAACACTTTAGTACAATAAATGTGAACAGAGCCAAAAATAATGGCGAGTCAAAGGCCCAAAAAAAGGGACAAATTTAAAATATTGCTCTTATAAACACAGAAAGTTGCTAGAACAAAAGGTTTTGCACTGGCATGCATTTTCTGAAGGGTATGGAGTCTGAAACCTAAATGACTTGTCATTATTCAGTGAATTCAATCCTGAGAGATATATCTCCTGGGTAACCTGTTCTATGCTTTCATTAAACTACAAATGTCCTTTGCCTTTCCTCTCCACTGATCAGAAAAACTCATATAGTGAGGGTACTGCTTCACAGACACCTTAAAACTTTCATTTTGTTGTGGAAAAGTTCATGCAACCCTCTTTGAACCCTGTGCTTTTTTATACATTAATATATCTTGAAAAAGTCTTTTTTTTTTTCATTGGAGTTTGTTCAACAACAGTAAGAAGGCTATCAGACATCCAAGTCCATATGGCTAAGGAGTCATATACCCAGTCTTCATAAGAGCTTGGGTATTCTCAGGACAAAACCTCCTGTATGTCTATGGCAGACTCAGACTGGGTATTAAAGCAAGCCATGCACCTACCAGTAGTAATCCTAACCCTGGTAACAAAGGAAAATCCATTTGCTAGATGTCTACAGACAACTTTGATCCTACTTGTCCAGAGTTAAAGAGGTGAGACAGTCCAACTGTTTTATCCATCATCTGAGGTAAACAGGACAGACCATTCTTGAAAACAAACTATATCTAAGTGACTTGCAAACTATATAACCTTCTTCTGTGTAAGCAATGAAAAAGCTTTTGGGGAACAGATCAGAGTACCAAGACTGCAGCCTTTTTCAGGAATGGCCCTGCTCAAAGTAATTGTGAAACAGCTATCCTGTCAGCTCTGTGAACTGCTTTTCTAAGCATTACATTCTGGATATGTAGTCCAGGAGCAGCAGGAATTGCACCTGCGGTCTTCTAGGGGCATGTTGTGGGTGCAATCCCCCTTTAGGATGGTTGCTTGCTTTAGCACCCTTCACATGGCTAAGGATTCTACTGCAGCAGTGATACCTGTGATGTTCATAGTACAGTTAAACTTCCCATAACAGAATATGTGCAAAGTCACTGCTACGGTATAGTCTCCTACCCTCTTTCTTTTCCATGTAACTCTTAGTGACATTACCATTGGTAATCTACAGAGAAATAAGACAGTTGTTTCATAACCAATCTACGGGAGGGAGATTCTGTTTTTCACTCATCTAATCTACTGATATTTCAGTTAGTACCTAAAAAGGCCAAAAGCTCAGGACACCCCTTATGTTAGTGCAGAAGGAGTCACTTCTAACACTTCCAAAAAAAGTCTTTAAAAGCATGTTGCAAATCCTTGAGGCATTTATAATCTAAGGACAGAGGGCAGCAGCTTGCAGCAATGCAGGGCATGCTATATTTGAAGGTTGCTTCTGCTTTTATCATTGGACTGATATCCTGGGATAGGGAATTCAGCTATAACAGTGGGGACATGTGAAGGGTCTGAAAGTCCTTGCAGAGGGGTAGATATCAAGCTGTGTTTATTACCCCTGGGTATGGGTTCTCCTTAGCTGTGATCCCCCTATACTTTGAACACCTACTGTTACGAGTACTTTGCTCCCTCAGCTTTACGTTTTCTTTTGTTGTGGTCATTTAATTGAGTCTGGTCCTTTGTGACCTACAGTCATGCAAAAACATTGCTTTAACTAGGGAATTGTCTAATAATGTTTTAACATTGTGCCATAGTAACAGTAACATGGTACAAAGAGAACCATGAGTGGGATGCAAATGTGCCAGAATAAACATGGAATGCAAATGTACCAGGCTGAACAGTCTACAAGCGAGAAGAAGAAATAAAACGAGAAGCCGTAACCCTCTTATATGGGAAATGATCATTAGCAGTAGAATTAAAGATAATACAACGTGAATAGATAATAATTCACTCAGAGTGATACAGCAAAACCTGTTCAGTTGAAACTTACAGACCAAATGGGCAATCCAGCAGCTATTTTTTTAAACATTGAGCAAGGACTGCCCCAAACCTCTCCCATTACATGGCACTGTGCTGCCCTTAAATTCAATTTCAAATTTATTTAAGTGCAACTGGTTAACAATTAAACACTGTACATGCAGAATAAATTAAATTAACAAAATACTAAAAAAAACCCAAACAAACAGTAATGTAGCTATCTTGTCACAAGTCCAGATGTAAAGGATAAGATTTAAACAAAAGTAAACAGTTGTATTGTTAAAGAACATGGTCCCCACTATATCGATGCAGCCAGATGAAGAACAGAGCAGACACAAACAACAAGCAGTGCAGGGTCAAAGCCAGACAGACTGGAATAAGAAGAAGAAGATGAAATGCCGATCCACACCTTGCTGACTGACAAGACTGTGACAGCCCTCCTCTGGGCCAGTGATTGAGGATCCTCAATTCTTACCACTGACACCAGTGGGGAATGTTCACTTTGAGAGAAAAATAGACACACACAGTATTTTCAGATGCAGCTCAAGCCTTGTAATGTAGGGTCACGAAGATAGAGTTGAGACAGGCTCAGCTCTCGGACCATACATTACAAGGCTTGAGAGAGGTAGCTAAGGAGGCACCTGATTCTCAAGAAAAAGGGGAGTCTGTATACTGGAACAAAGTGTTACTGTATATAGAGTGGACCCTTGAGGAAGGGCTAGAGGATGAGTTAATACAGCAGTTGGCAGTGCCCAGAGCCTACTGACTGGCACTTCTAGCCATAGCCCATGACATTCCTTTTGCAGATCATATATGCCAAAAAGTAGGCAAGGCAGGAGACAAGGTCAAAGCTCTTTTGATGCCTTTGCCTGTGATTGAGGAGCTATTTCAGAAGGTAGCTATGGATATTGTGGGGCCTCTATGTACCCCAAGTTCCACAGGGAAGAAGTATATTCTAGTAGTAGTAGATTATGCTACCAGATACCCGGAGGCAGTGGCTCTGTCCTCCATTGAGGCAGAAAAGGTGGCAAATACTTTGTCACAGATTTTCAGCAGGGTAGGTTTCCCAAAAGAAATACTGACTGACAGAGGTGCCAATTTCAAGTCAGGCCTGCTGGCTTGTCTGTGGAAGCAGTGTGGGGTGAAGCAGCTAAAGACCACCCCTACCATCCCCAGACTAGTGGTCTTATGGAAAGGTTAAACTCTACACTAAAGACCATGCTATGGGCATTTGCTAGATCAGTTTAAGAGAGAGTGGGACAAGTATTTGCCCCATCTGCTGTTTGTATACAGAGAGGTACCCCAGGAATCTACAAGTTTTTCAGCCTTTGAGTTTCTGCATAAGCATCAGGTGAGTGGGACTTCTAGATTTGATTCATGATGAGTGGGAGGGTGATTGTGAATACCACAAGGAATCTGCTGTGGCATATGTCCTAAACGTCAGGATAAGGCTTAGGGAACTCATGGGCTTGGCCCAGGAGAACCTGGCAGAAGCCCAACAGCAGAATAATGTCTAGTATGACAGGAATGCTCAAGCCAGACAGTATACTGAGGGTCATCATGTTATGGTTCTCATTCCTGTCAGACACAATAAGTTGCAGGCAGCTTGGGAGGGACCCTTCAAAATGGTAAGGAAGGTTAGTGATGTTAACTACATGGTAGAATTCAGGAGCCAAGGGCACAAACTGTATCATGTTAACATGATGAAACCTTTCCATGATAGAAAGGCCCTTGTGCTGAGTATTTGCAGTAGATGGCAGGAGGAGACTGAGGGGCATCTGGTGACTGATCTCCTCAGTGAGGCCCAGACTGACACATCAGTGGAACGGGTAGCAATGTCCCAGCAGCTATCCCCTACCCAGGTTTGAGAAATCTGAGCAGTGTTACAGGGGTTTGGGGACATGTTCACTGGGAAAACAGGGTGCACCCACCTGGTGCAGCACCATGTGGATACAGGACCCCAAAGACCTATCATACAGGCCCCTTACAGGATGTCTGAGTGAGTCAGACAGACTCTGAGGGAGGAGATACAGGAAATGTTGGAACTGGGAGTAATCCAGGCATCCTGTAGTCCCTGACCCTCCCCAGTGGTGCTAGTACCAAAGGAGGATGGTAGCACCAGGTTCTGTGTGGACTACAGAAAACTAAACAGTCATACAGAGTCAGATGCTTACCTCATTCCTAAGACAGAAGAAGCCTTGGAACAGCTGGGTGGGGCTAAGTATATGACCACAGGCTACTGGCAGGTGTCCTTGATTCCCACCACACCCTTTGTGACTCATTTTGGATTATACGAGTTCACAAAGATAATCATTGGGATGCAGAATACCCCAGCAACCTTCCAGGGGCTGTTAGATCATATCATAGCAAGAGCAGGAGATTATGCCCTTGCTTACCTGGATGATATTGCCATCTACAGCCATTTTTGCAAGAACACCTCCAGTATGTCAGGGAGGTTCTGGGCAGATTACAAAGGGCAGGGTTGACCATTAAGCTTAGTAAATTTCAGGTGGGTATGGAAGACGTCTCCTACCTGGGACATAGAGTGGGGAGTGGTAAGATCAGGCCAGAACCTGCCAAAGTGGAAGTTATTCAGGCATTGCCTGCCCCTGTTACTAAAAAGCAGGTTAGGGCATTCCTGAGGACAGTGGGGTGCTATAGAAAGTTTGTTTTCAATTATAGTACAATAGCTGCTCCCCTCACATGTCTGATGAGGAAAAACAGGCCCAATGAGGTTGTGTGGACCCCAACCTGTGTGCAGGCATTCCAGAAGCTTAAAGGGGATTTGGGAGGACCCCCTGTGTTAGCCAGTCCAGATTACAGCAAAGAATTCATTGTGCAGGTGGATGCTTCAAACCATGGAGATGGAGTTGTACTCAGCCAGGTTTCCTCAGAGGGAGAAGAGCACCCTGTTGTGTATCACAACCATAAACTCCAATCCAGGGAGGAATGTTATGCAGCTGTAGAAAAAAATGTATAGCCATAGTATGGGCACTGCAAAAACTTCACCCCTGTCTGTCTGGAAGGAATTCACTGTGGTTACAGACCACAATCCCTTAATATGGCTACATCAAGCCAGCCAGCAAAATGCCAAGTTGTTAAGGTGGAGCCTAGGGGTTGCAGGCATATGACATGACAGTGCAGTACCGTAGTGGGGACAGCAATGCTAATGCAGATTAGCTCTCAAGACAGGGTATGGGTTAATGTGTCTCTAGACAGGCTCACTTCTCTCAAGCATCTTTTCTCCACAGTCACTTGAAAAACTAGCTTGAGTTTTCAAAGCGGGGAGATATGTGAGGATGCGAGGTAGTACCATCTGTGCTAAGGGGAGTAGGGCAGTACATGTGTAACATATGCCAGCATAGCTAGATGGAGTTTTGTAAAGAATTATATGTCATTTGGATATCAGACTGATTTGTACAGATGCATGTGTTAGTTGTATTTGTAAAGCTGCTTGTGTTAAAAATGTATCAGCAATGGGTCATGCATGACAGAAATAAAATATACATGTATGACAGGCTGTATTTATACTGGAAGGGAAAGGGTTAAGCTCAGCCCAGCTAACCTTAAGAAAAATAGCCTGAAATTAAATGACGTGGTTTAGGCCATAAAGATTTTATCTCACAGGTCTGAATGCAGCCAGAGATGCAATGTCTATGAAAAGCCTTTCTGCAGGAAGGGTAGAAGTGTTGGAATTGTTTTATAGCTTCCAGATGCTGTATTAAGCCTTGGCAAAGTTCTATGTGTATGTATTGTGACACATCATTGCCAAATCCTGGCTCAGTTGCTACTGAGGGGGTAGTGTGGGAACCACAAAGTCGGGTGACCAGATGTGATGGCATTCTGTAGACAGCACTGAAATTGTATTTAGATACTAGTAAGAGATCTGATAGAGGCACTCAGCACTCTGTTATTGGAACTGACAACAAAGACACTCACCCATTTCATCTTTCCTTGCTCTAGTAAGTAAGAAGGGAACAGTAACTCTTCAGTCAGTTAGGAAAATATAATGAGATTAGTTAAATATTGTTTTTCTGTATCTGTCCAAATCTTTCCATCTGTGCTGTTTTTGTATTTCCTGTGAATTGAAACTCTGGTGTTTAATGTGAATAGATATTCAGTATTGTCATATTTACTTTTTATTAAATATATATAAACCTTTCATTGTGGCTGGTCTTTTAGAAATATTTTAACCTTTGAGAGCACTTGCATTTATCTAGTAGCACTATGGCTTCACGTTCATGAAAGTGTTGCTGCTTGGAAAGGCTACCATTTGTGTAAGTATTAATTTTACTAAGTATAACTGGGTAACCTGGTAAGAGCCTTAGAGTAGCTGGCATTGAGGTGTTCTGGTGGCAATATCTACCTTATAGTCTGGGTGGAGGTGGCATAGTGGGTAAATCTGTTCCAGCATTTTCCAGGTGTGTGAGTGAAAATCATATCTCAAAGAGTCCGTGTCAGCTACTTGGAACAGGGACACAGAACACTAATTTCACATAGAGAGTGGTGGAAGACTTGGTTTGGAACACCCTGCTGAGGACTCTACTCTGAGATGGTCAGTGTGGAGTCTTATTTGGGGCCCAGAGGGGAAGTCCAGCCTCAGGACTGGAGTGTGCATTCTCTGTGTGCTCTTAAGGGAAATTATACTTTTTTACAGACAGCTGCATCTGAAAATACTATGTGTGCCTATTTTCTCTTAAAGTTAATGTTCCCCCAGATGTCAGTGGTAAGGATTGAAGCTCCTTGATCACTGGTCCAGAGGAGGAGGGATGTCACAAAGACAACCAGACACAATAAATCAAGACTCACCATACGGGAAGGTTAAATGTCATGAACCATAGTGCTCAACTTCTTTTTGCAAGAATCATACATAAAAGCCAAAAACAATGAAGGATAAACGCCCAAAATCAGGGATGCTTATTTAGTATTACTTCAGTTCAATCAGAAAGTTAATAGAACAACTTTTATGCTTATTGCCTTTTCTGCATTTCTGTGTGTTTCTATTTAAAAACAAAAAAAAAAAAAATATTCCTTGTTTTCCTGCCTCTCCTAAACTAGTTAGACCAGTTTACAGGCCTTGCTGTATCCTGGGCTGTGTTGTAGTTCCTGTGTTGTCCATTGCCTTACTTGGAAAGAAGGAAGTTTCTTAGCTCACCAGTTGGAGTGGGGAGCCTTGAATAGCCTACCTGTCCTTGAGGGAAGTGACCTCAGCACAAGAAGCTGCAGTAATTGGTCATTTTGGACCATTTCTAGCTCTTTTGAAGTTCCCTGGTTAAAATCTGCCTCTGGCATTTTTTGAAGCCATATTGCTCAGACACAGCTCCACGTGGTCCTGTTGAGTCTTCCTGGCTACAGAGAACTGAAAAAGCGACTGCTTTCCTGATTAAGTATCCTGCTGTTTTTCATATTTGTTTTACCTTCTACTGCTTACCTAGAGCAAGCTTTAACTGTTTTCATAGTTATTTACTGCATTTTTTATTATCTGCACTTAAAAGTACATTTTAGTCGAAATTAGTGTAATTCAAGTCGAAAAGTGTTTGTTTGCTGTTTAATTTAATTGTTTGGCTGCCCACTAAAGTGTGCTAGCCTGTACTACTGACTTATTGCCTTTTCTGCATTTAGCGCGGAGTTGCCACTAGAGCACCATTGGGCAGTGTCGGTTAAACTATTTCTGGCTCCGTGAAGTCTGCTCTTCATTTTTTCCCTTAGAACTGCTCTACTTGTAATCTAAACAGTCTATTTTTTATCTGTAAAGCTCAGCACTTGTTCCTAAAGCATTTTTAGTCAGGTAAAGCACTTCTATATTATACAAAGTACTTCACTAGCTTAAAACCCCCTTGAGTACCCACTTCCCTATAGGTCCTTTCTGACTCAGTTACACAGCAAACTTTTTCATTTCTTCTAGCATGTCAAAGGGTCAGTTGCTAGCGTCCTCTCCTGCTCAGCTGGTGAATCTGGGAATATTGAGGCAATGTTACAATTGCCTCATGTACACAGACAACCCTCTCCTCCTCCCACAAAACACAAATACATGTGAGAGATGCAACTATATAGCCAAACTGGAGGCTGAGCTCTCACAACTCAGGACTGGCAAAACCAGACAGGAGGAGAAGGTAACCACACACACCATAAACCCAGTCTCACATAGAACTATCACAACTACAAATCAAACACATAAACACACAAAGACATACTCGGAGGCACTGATCAAAAATCTACCAAAACAGCAGAGGCCTCCAAAGCAGACACCCAAACAACTGCCACCTCATGACATAACACAAGCAACACATAGATCACAAAGTCAGTGTGCAAATCAGTCACAGCCCTTAAGGCCAAACACAATGCCAGACACACTTGTCATAGGTGACTCCATAGTCAGACACACTGACGTCCCACTCACCAGACTGAACAAGGAGAGGGTCACAGTAAGCTGCCTGTCGGTTGCTAGAATCCGCCACATAACACAAGCACTCAGGTCACTCCACAGCAAGTACAAGTATGACTCAGTCATTGTCCATGCCGGTGTGAATGACCTGCGACGTACCTCCCTGGACTACATGAAAAGAGACATAAAGGTGCTCTCAGATTATGTAGCCCAGGCTGGTATGACCCTGACCCTGAGCAGTATCCTACCTTCACCAAGAATGATGCCACAATACAGAGACAAAATTATCAGTTTTAATAATTGGCTTAATTTCTGGTGTCATTCTAACGGGATCCAATGTCTGTCTGCCTGGAATGACATGCTTGACAAGCCACGCTGCTTCGCAAGGGACGGCTTGCACCTGTCACTCCTGGGTTTCCGGATATTGGCAAAGGCTCTTGCCACCCCCATAGTGCTTTTTTAGACAAGGCTCAAATTCTAAACCCACCGCCCTAGAAAACAATAATGGAAAAAAACTAAGGGTAATGCTGCTCAATGCTAGAAGTCTAAATCTCAAGATGCACACCCTCGAAGCCCTCCTCAGTATGGAGAACATCGATGTCTGTGCTGTGACTGAAACCTGGTTCAAGGCTCCTGAGAGCACCCCGGCACTATCAGGTTTTACCTCATATCATGTGTTCCGCCCCAAAACCCGGACTGTACCACAAAAGGAGGGGTGTATCCATATTCATCAAGGATACCCACACCTCCAGGCTGGTGGCAACTCACGAAGCATCAGAGACCATTCAGGTGCAATTAACCATAGGCAAAACTGCTCTACAGTTTGTAGCATGTTACAGGCCACCCTCTCAAACTCAGGAACCCCACACAGCCTTCCTGAAGACACTGGAGAGTATAAATGTCTCTCCAAACACCATCATATTGGGTGACTTCAACTACCCAAACATAGACTGGGAACATTACTCAAGCCCCAATACCATAGCCCAAAGGTTCCTGGAGTTCATAAACTCAAATGCTATGGAACAACTTGTCACCATTCCCACAAGAGGTGAAAATATACTAGACCTGATCATCACAAACATGCTGACAAAATGCTCCACACCGGAAGTATATCCCTCATTGGTGAGATCAGACCATAAACTAATCTCACTGGAGATCCACATCCCGCCCCCACTCCCAACAAAAAAGACCACAGTGAAGAACTTCTCAAAAGCCAACTTCACACTTCTTAAGACTGGTGTGGTATCCTTCAAGGCCCCTGAGCCATTGGAAACCACAACCCACGCTGCTGAATCCCTTACAAATGCTTTCTACGAGCACCTCCAGGATTGCATGGATAAAGCAATCCCAAATAAAATCAAGACCCTTTCCACCAAAGGCAAGCGCCCAATGTGGTGGACCCCAGCCATAAACACACTTTACAACAAGAGGAGAAAGCTACTACAAGATAGAGCAAAATCCCTAAAAGGGCAGACATCTCTGATCAATACTAGTAAAAAACTACGATCACTCATAAAATCATCCAAGGCCAACTTTGAGAGAAAAATCGCCAAGGACTCAAAAGACAATCATAAGGCCTTCTTTAGCTATGTTAGAAATCTGGGTGGAAACTCCCAGATATGCTCAGAATTAGTCCAAAGTGATACAAAAATCACTGAACCCACAGACATTGCAAACATACTGGCAGACAGGTTCAGTGAAAAATTCTCCCTCCCTCCCCCAAAAGGAGAAATATCTATCCCAGCAGAGTGTAGCCTCCCAATCATCTCAAATGCCCAGGTGAGAGCTGCTCTCTCTAAAGCTAAAAACACAGCATCAATGGGAGCGGATGGTGTCCCCGGCTGTGTGCTACACGAACTCAATGAGGAACTAAACCCACACATAAGGCTGCTGTTTAATCTTAGCCTTACCACAGGATACGTACCCAAAGAGTGGTGTACGGCAACTGTGGTCCCACTCCACAAAGGCGGTGCTTCTACAGACCCTGGTAATTACCGCCCCATAAGCTTAACAAGCCTGGTCTGCAAAGCTATGAAGAGGATCATAATGGAACTCATAAATAAAGACATAGGGGACCTACAGACATTGGATCCTACCCAATTCGGCTTTGTCAAGGGCAGATCATGCCTCTTGAACTTGGTCGACTTTTTCGAAACAGTCACCAAGGCCATTGATGAGGGTAAGGCAGTTCACACAGCCTACCTTGACCTTGCAAAAGCTTTCGACACAATACCCCACTCGGGTATCATAGAAAAGCTCACCAGCTTAAATGTAAACCCATATGTCACAAGATGGGTTGCAAACTGGCTCAAGGACAGAACCCACAGGGTTAGAGTTGCTGGTGCCATGTCAGACTCCAAGCCGGTCACAAGCGGTGTCCCACAGGGCTCAGTCCTGGGCCCCTCTTGTTCGGCATCTACTTTTCAGAAGTGCAAGCAAACATAGGAGGATTGTGGCTGACAAAGTTTGCAGATGACTGCAAACTGGGCCATAGTTGAAAATCCATCAGACACAGATATCCTTCAGAGAGGTCTCATAGAAACAGATAACTGGTGCCAGAGCCATGGCCTTAAGCTAAACTCCAAAAAATGTATAGTCATACCCTTTGGTAAAAACAAGGTAACCCCAAGTTACCACATTGGTGGCAATCCATTAAGCACAGAAGAGGTTATCAGGGACCTGGGGACCCAAGTTGACAGTAACCTTTCTTTTGACACTCACATTGCCAAAGTGGTTAGGAGGATCTTCTACATTGCCCACCTGATTATGAAGGGATTCACATCCAGATCAAGGGAGGTCATTGTTCCCCTGTACTCTTCACTTATCAGACCAATGATTGAGTACAATGCCCCATTCAGAATGTATCTTACCCGACACCTGCAGCAATTGGAAAGACCCCAAAAGTTCCTCACCAAAAGGATAAAGGGGCTCAAAAATATGCCATATGCTGCCTGACTGAAGAAACTCCAGCTCTATTCAGTCGCATACCGTCTGCTCAGAGGTGACCTGTGCCTGACATACAAGGCCATGTCCAACCCGGAATTAATGGACATGCTTCACCTCAAAAAATCCAAATCCACCAGAGCCACAAGAGCAAGAGACTTAAACCTCAACACGGATATAAATAGGACGTGCTGGAGGGACAGATTCATCACCCAGAGACTCCCTATGCTGTGGAACAGAATCCTGGTCCATGTGAGACAGAGCACCTCACTGGCTCTGTTCAAGAGGAATCTTGACCAGTGGATGGGAGATCGTAGGTTTACCCCGGGGATCATCTCTGTATCACTGCTGGACAGAGGCTCGGCAAACTAATGGGTATAGTATTCTTCAACCTAAGGGGTGGTGAAAGCCACACAACTCTGGCTAGGCTTATAAATGCCCTAGGGCAGATAGCCTAGTATGAACCTATGAACCTATGAACCTATGAAGTCCTTCACAGGTGGACAGAGAGGTTGTAAATGAAATACACTGCAGATAAAAGTAAGGATCTACATTTTGATCACAGTAACCTGGAGGTTAGATGTAAGTTTAGGTGATGGTAAACTAGGAGAGAGATTGCAACTGAAAGGGAACTAGAAATGATCTTAACAATCTTAGCAAGGGCCCTGGACCATCAGGAACAAGTAGACATAGAATGAACTGCAGGAAAAAGTGTGGGGCTAGATTTCTGGGATGGGATGAGTAAGGTTATAGTACACTCTGTCATGTTGAGGAGACTGAACCTAAATTATTGTGTGCAATTTCGGAAATCCACCAAGGAAAATGATGTTAAACAATTGGAAATTATATAGAGGAAGATCACAATAATCTTTGGGGAAAGAAAGAAAATCCATAGAAACAGCATCTGGAATTGCTGAATTTGTATTCATTAGATTCTAAAATGTTGAGATTGAGAGGAAGGGACTGCAATACAGGTTCACAGGATTCTGTATGGGAAAACTGAAGCAATGTAGCTGAGGTATAAAAACAAAACAGGTGTCATCAGATGTAGTTGAATGATAGTTATATTAAGATAGACCTGCGAAGGTATGTATTCGACGGCAAGAGTTATGAACCTTTGTAAGAGATTACCAGAGTTTATGGTAGAGGTTTACCATATAGGACCCTTTATCAGGGTGTGGGGCAGCTGAATGGGGTTGGACACCCAGAGTAGAAGAATGGAACATGTGACTATTAATTCAGTCTAACTGGGTAGACTAGATAGACAAAGCAACTTCTTCTGCCATCATACTGTGTAATGTGTTGCAATAAAATTGCACAATTTAAAGTTACAAGTTGGACAGCTCAGGAGGAATGTAAGGAAGTATTATTTCACAGAAAGGGTGATGAATGATTGGAAAAGTCTCTACAAGAGATAGTTGGGTTAAACAGTAAGTTATCCAAAGAATGTATGAGGCAGGCATAACATAGTAATTACTGGGACAGAGAAAAATAGGCTGTTAGCTTTGCAGGATCTGCAGCTTATCCAACAGGTAGCGAAGTGGACAGATTAGATGAGGTGAGAAACTGTTGTTGCTACAACTCCCACACTGAGAGTACACTTGACAAATTTCAACTGCTATTAAGCCTAAACAAATCTCCTGATCACTTGATCATCATTAATATAGTTATCTACACTGAAATAGTTGGACCAACCTATCTGTTCTGTTCCACATTTTCGAAACAGCATGTTTCCCTATTCATTTTGTCTCTTATGAACACCAGCATTAAATCCAAAACCCTGTCCTCTCTTGAGTGGGTAACATCATCGCTCTTAGAAACATGAAATGGCTCAATATAAAGTCTGATTCTCATCAGCTGTGCTGCCATAAGGACTCTGTTTTTTGACTACAGTGCTGGTGCCATGGATCTAGTTAAGTACCATGGGTGACAAAAGGTCTGGCTGGGAGATAAGATGTAGCAACCAAGGGAAGGCTGTCTTATACTGGGGAGGATTTATGCACTGGAACATTGACTCGACACAGGCAGGGAGCAGGACAGCCACCGGTGCTCACTGGGAGAGCAATGGCATAAATTCTAATTATGTAACGCTGTGCTCCTGGGAGTTCAGTTTCACTGCATGCAACACTTCCCTGGCTTGAGGCTAGGCATAAAGCAACAATATCCATGATACATTACCTTATGTGTTGATAATGGCTGTGGCGCATACCACTTTCTTGCACCTTTGAAGCCTGCTAACCTTCTGCATGATGACTAGATGGAGAGGGGGCGAGGAAAGAGTGGAGGAAATTGGTGCTCAGAGACTTGAAGTTACTCAGACTGACCATGAGGATGCATACCTTCAACAATCAAATCTTCCTCCCTGTCCAATAATCCCATCCATCCTTCTATCTGACGGCTCAACTTACAGATGAATCTTTCTTTCAGTGCAGGTGTGGGCTGAGTATTGGCAGTGCTATTGTTATCCAAGGGGCCTAGATTTTTTTAATAGCCCTGTAGTCACAATGTCTGTGGCCCTAGTATCATGCTACAGCTGGATGGACATGAGGAAACTGCTGCGTGCAGCTCCTCCCTATTCCCTAAGGGCCATGTTCAATATTGCAAATTGCCATCTATTCCACTCCCCCAACCTCAACGTCTATCTCTCTATGAGCTCTAGCCTCCACCAGGGCTCTACTAAAGAGATGTCATCACTGAGCTACTTGAAAAAAAATGACCAATTTAGTGCCCCAGCCATTCACCCAGCTAACCACACACACACACACACACACACACACACACACACACACACACACACACACACACACACACACACACACACACACACACACACACTTTACAGTCCTCTCTGACAGTATAACATTGCTGCCTGGCTGCTGCCTGCTGGCTGCCCTATTCTGTGTCATAGTTTGGGCAACTGTTGTCTTTCCCCTCCCTATTTATAAAGGTCGTTGCTCTTATTCTTATGCCTGTCTTTAGTTTCTTGCAGAGTATCACCCATCATTCTGTTTCCAGTTCACGTAAGGACCGCCGGTACCATTGCCAGTGTGGTCTTCATTCACCTCCTTGGGATGTTAAATTCAGTCAACCACATTACCTTTGCCAGGAAAATGAGCAAGCTGGGGTGATACTGGGCCATTTTCTTTTTCTTTGTGTCTCCCCATTTTGTAGGTTCATAGGTGTTTACTAGACTAATGACCACAGGAGCCTTTTTAAGCCTAACTTAAAAAAGATTTGAAAATAAACTATTGAATAAAAGCCAATAATAAACTGTAGGCACCTGCTTTCCACCACACTCCTTTTAATCCAAACTTGAACTTTTAAGCCTAGCCATGCATCCCAAATCTCTGACAAGTTCTGATACCCTTGATAAATGTAAGCAGGCATTTGGGAGATGAACCATTTACAGGTTACCTGTGTCCATTAGAGACATAGGTGCCAAACCAGGGATGAATTTCCAGTTTCACATGCAGTTGTCCAAGTTGCCCTTGAACTGGGTTAGGGAGGAACTCTGCTTCACATGGATGGGAAGCCTGTTCCATAGATATAGTAGTTCATAGGTTCATAGGTAAGTACTTGGCTATCGGCCCTAGGGCCTATACAAGCCTAGCCATAACAATTCCCTGGCTATTGCTTCCCACAAATATTTACTTTCCTGGACCTCTGTCTAGCAGGGCTACTGATGTGATCCCCAGGGTGAATTTCCTATCTTCTATCCAATTGTCAAGGTTCCTCTTGAAGAGGGCCATTGAGGCGCTCTGCCTGACATGTATGGGCAGCCTATTCCAGAGTATGGGGAGTCTCTGGGTCAGGAACCTATTCCTCCAGCATGTTCTATTCATCATGATGACAAGGTTAAGATTCCTGGGGCATGTGGCTTGGAGGGATTGGGATTTCTTGAAGTGTAGCATATCCAACAACTCTGGGTTTGACATTAGGTAGAGATCGTGATATGCGACAGAGTATAGCTAGAGTTTCTTTAGACTGTCAGCATAAGGCATCTGCTTTAGGCATGTGATTCTTTTTGTGAGGTATTTCTGCGGCCTTTCTAGTTGTTGCAGATGTCTTGTGAGGTACATACCAAATGGGGCATTGTATTCTATAATGGGTCTAATGAGGGATTAGTACAGAGGGACAATTACCTCCTTTTTTCTGGATGAAAAGCCCTTACTGATGAGGTGTGCCACGTAGAAGGATTTTCTAACTGTTGTGGCTATGTGGATATCAAAGGTGAGACTGCTGTCCACCTGTGTCCCTAGTTCTCTTATCACACTTTCGGTGTTTAGCGTACTGCCACCTATGTGGTCGTTCACAGGTACGTGTTTTTTCCCAAAGGGGACAACTATGCATTTTTTGGCATTTAGCTTGAGCCCATGGCTTTGGCACCAGGCATCTGTTTTGGTAAGGCCCTTTTGTAGTTTATGCACATCATTTGGGGATTCAATAATGGCTCCCAGCTGGCAGTCATCTGTGAATTTTGTAAGCCAGAGTCCCTTAGTGTTGGCCTGTACTTCAGAGAAGTAGATGTCAAACAAGAATGGTCCCAGGACAGAACCCTACGGTACACCACTTGTCACTTGTCTGGAGCTGGATTTGGAGTCGGCTACTTTTACAGTGTGTGTTCTGTCAGTAAGCCAGTTTGCAACCCATCGAATGACATAGGGATTAATGCTAATCTTAGTAAATTTATCTATGATTCCAGAGTGGGGGATAGTGTTGAAAGCCTTGGCGAGGTCCAAGTAGGCTGTGTGAACCACCTTACCTTCGTCCACGGCTCTGGAGACTGATTCGAAGAAGTCAATCAGGTTCAGGAGGCAAGATTGGCCCTTCACAAACCCAAACTGGGTGGGGTCCAGTGTTTGAAGGTTGCCAATGTCTTTGTTTTTAAGTTCCATGATAATATGTTCCATGGCCTTGCATATCAGGCTCATCAGACTTATGGGATGGTAGTTCCCGGGATCCAAAGTGGACCCCCCCCCCTTGCGGAGTGGGATGACTGTAGCTGTGTGCCACTCTGTGGGCATGAAGCCTGAGGTTAGGCTATGATTAAACATGACACATAGGTGAGATGCCAGTTCATTTTGTAGTTCATGCAGTACACAGCCTGGGATGTTGTCTGGTCCCATGGATGCTGTATTCTTGGCTTTGGAGGGTGCAGTTTCTACCTGAGTGGCTGTGATTACTGGAATTTGGCATTCTTTTGGTATTGAGATGGGCCCTTCAGGGGATGAGAGGGGGGTGAAGTTGGCACTGAATCTATCTGCCAGGATATTGACAATATCCTTGGGATCAGTATATCTAGTGCCATTCTGCTGTAGCTCAGAGCAGATCTGAGTATTGCCATTTAGATTCTTGACATAGCTATAGAATGCCTTGAGGTTGTCTTTGGAATCTTTGGCAATTTTGTTTTCTTAACTAGCTTTGGAAGATTTTATGAGGGATTCAGCTTTCCACTGAGGCTGGTGAGGGAAGTTTTTGAATCCTGGGTTCTTCCTCTTTTCTGCAACAGTTTCTTCCTTTTTTGTACAGCTTGTTTATGGCAGGGGACCACCAGATTGGCTTCCTTTTTTTTTTTTTAGAGGACAGCATCTTGGTTCTACTTGGGATGGCTTGGTCCATGCACGAGTGAATGTGCTCATATCATACAGCACCTTAGTGTAGGATTCAGTAGTTGAACTTCCAGTTCCCATCTGCATGGATGTTATGAAGTTTGTTAATTCTGACTTTAGAAGCATGAACTTGGCTTTGGAGAAGTTTTTTTTTACAGAGGTTTCTTTAAAGGGGGTGGGGTGGGATGTGGATATCAAGGGTGATTAGCTTGTGATCTGATCTGACCAATGAGGGGTTACCACTGGTGTGGAGCATCGATCTCCCATGTTGGTAATGACCAGGTCTAGAATACTGGTACCCCTGGCGGGACTATGAATTAGTTGCTCTAGGGCATTGGAATTTATGAATTCAAAGAACCGTTGAGCAAAGGTGTTGGTACAGAAGTAGTTTTCCCAGTTAATGGCAGGGTAGTTGAAATCCCCCAGTATTAGGGTGTTTGGTTGTATCTTAATATTTTGCAGTATGTTTAGAAAGGTGTAGTGAGAATCTTGGAGCATGGTGGGGGATCTGTATCAAGCTACAATTTGTATTGCAGTCTTACCTAGTGTTAGTTGCACCTGGAGAATTTCAGATGCATTGTGTTGGGCAACTAGCCTGGAGGTGTGAATATCCTTGGTGAATATGGACACTCCTCCACCTTTAGTGTTTCGGTCCTGGTTTGGTGGCCAAAAAGTGTGGTATGAGTTGTAGCCTGGTATTGCAGGGGTGCTCTGTGGAGCTTTGAACCAGGTCTCATTTACTGCACAGATATCGATGTTCTCCATTTTTAGGAGATCCTCGAGAGAATGCATCTTGAGGTTTAGACTTCTAGCACTGAGTAGCATTACCTTCAGATTTTGCTTGCTTGTACCCATTATGGTGGTAGTTTTGTCCTTTGAACCTTGCCTAAATAAGGCATTATAGGGATGGCAAGAGTCTTAGCCAGTAACCTGAATCCCAGGGGTGACAGGTGCAAACTATCTCTTGCAAAGCATTGTGGTTTGTCGATCATGTTGTCCCAGGCAGACAGATACTACATCCCTTTGAATGACACCAGAAGCTTAGCCAATTATTGAAGTCAATCATTTTGTCATTATACTGTGGTATTATTCTTGGTAATGGCAGGATGCTACTCAGGGCTAGGGTCATACCTGCCTGGACTACATGATCCGAGAGCTCTTCCATGTCTCTTTTCATGTAGTCCAGGAAGGTACGTCTCAAGTCATTCACTCCAACATCTACAATGACAGAGTCATATTTGTACCTGTTGTGAAGTGACTTGAGTGCATGCGTTATGTGGTGGATCCTGGCCCCCGACAGGCAACTAACTGTAATTTTCACCTTGTTCAGCCTGGTAAGTGGGACATCAGTCTGCCTGACTATAGAGTCACCTATGACTAAAGTGTTGGGTACATTGTCTTGCCTTAGGACCTGCTGCTGCGTGTTACACTTATGTTGTGAGCTATGTGATGCTTTGGTTGTGTTTGAGGGTGATGTTTGTTTACGTTTCAGCTTTGGAGGTCCTTGTTGCTTGGGCAGGTTAATGTTAAGAACCTCCGCATATGTAGGTTTTGTGTTGCTATTTGTGGGCTTTGGTGGTGTGGGTTTTGAAGGACTATGTGTTGTTCGAGGTGTTGTGTGGGTGTTAACCATCTCCTCTTGACTATCTAGCACAATCTTGGTTGGAGAGAGCTTTGCTTCCAGTTTGGCTATGTTAATGCATCTCTCGCAGGTTGTAGTGTTTGGTGGTAGGAGGAGAGGGCTGTCTGTGTACATGAGGCAATTGCTGCATTGCTCCAGTATTCCCAGATTCACCAGGTTGTTGTTTTTCTTTTGGCTTTTCCCGGTTAGGGGTCGCCACAGCAGAACTCCGGTCTGCTAATGATTGGCAGTCGATTTTTACGTTGCCGAGGTGCTAGCCCGACACCCAACCATCAACGAATGCACACACATTCACGCATGTCTTTCGAACGCCACTCGACCATGGGGAGGACATGCAGACTGCACATAGAAGGCACTCCAGCCGAGAATCAAACAGGAGAACCTCTTGCTGTGAGGCGACAACTCTACCGCTGCACCAGGTGGACAGGAGAAATCACTGGAAGCTGACCCTTGGACATGCTTGGTTAGGTGCTTTCTTTGTGTAGTACAAGAGCTGTTTTCCCTTACTTTTTGGCGAGGTACTTGCAATTGTAGGCTGTCTAGTGCCTACGACTATTTTCTCCTTATTACCATGGAGAGGTGAGTGCTTGGAACAAATTAAGGGCAACTCTGACATACATACCTATCTCTCCAGCAGGACCTATTTATATCACAGGCAAGGTTTAAGTCTTTGGAATGGGTATTTCTGGTGCTGTTTGTTTTGTGAATATGTAGGAGGCCTATCAGAGTGGGATCTGACAATGGTCTGTATGCCAGGCATAGATCTCCCCTCAAAAGCCTGTAGAAGTCAGAATACAGGGATAGGGCCTTGAGGCAGACTGCATAGGATATTTTACTTATGCCATGCTTTCATTTAGTGAGGAACCTCTGTGGATGTTCCAATTGTTGGATATGCCTGGTTAGATACATACCAAAGGGGGCATTATACTCAATGACAGGTCTGATGAATGCCAAATATAGTGGAACAATGACTTCCTTGGACTTAGATTCTATACCTTTGTTTATAAGTTACGCAATACAGAATGATTTCCTCACCACTGTAGACACATGATGGTCAAAGGCTAGATTACTATCTGTGTGTGTCCCTAAGGCCCTGACTACTGGGTCAACTCTAAGGGGTGTGTTATCAATATGACAGTTAACAGAGATAGATGACTTCCCAAAGGATACTATTATGCATTTCTTGGCATTTAGTTGTAGTCCATGGCTCTGACACCAGTTATTTGTCTGTGTCTGCTCTTCCTGGAGAACATTTGTGTCAGTGTGTGATTCAATGACAGCTCCTAATTAGCAATCATCTGCAAATTTAGTCAGCCAGAGACCACTGACATTGGCTTTGACTTCTGAGAAGTGAATTCCAAAAAGGAGCGGTCCAAGGACTCCACTTCCAGACTAAGTCCCAGACTAAGACCAGTGACAAGGGTTATACTGTTTTCAGTATTAGCCTTTGATTATATAGCATACACACTTCCTTTTTATATATTTTATTCAAATGATACATTGACTTATAAGGTCATTCTAAGTGTTGATAATCTAGTCATCTTTTATAGTAACACAATATTAACCATTTTCTCAGTTAATCTTACATTTGATCATTTTCCTAAAGCAACAGGGTCCTGCTTAACCAATAACACTGAGGTGATGGTGTTCAGTAGGAAATAAAACCTTAGGATGAGCATCCGTTTGTTGTTCATCATAGTTAAGGAGTCAGATGGTCAATACACTGGCACTGCCTTTGAGTATTAGAATCTTTGCATTATCTTTAAGTGCCTTCTGATCACCCAACATCAGCAGCATTATCCAGCAAAGATTTCATGGCCTTATACTGTGATGATGTTTTTTTGTCACCGATGTCTAAGATGTTGACTTGACAGTTGAGGGTTGCTGTACCTCTTCTAGACAAACATTTCTTCAAGCCAAGTCTTGCAACTTCTCATTGGTTCTAACAACGTACTGCTTTGCCTTACTTATCTGTGTATACCTCAGTCTAAGTTCTGTGTACTTACTGCTGAAACAAATTTACCATGGAAAGAGGGGGGGGGGGCATTGAGTGGGATGGTAGAGAGTAGGGTTCAATATTAATATACAAGGAATCAAAAAATTTTGCATCAAAGATCATTAATGCAAATTACGAGCACCATCAGGAACTACACACAATAGGGATGGCACAGGGCCCTGGATAGTATCAGCGCCACCTAGTGGCACCTCAAGTCGCTGCCTTGTAGAACTGTCCAAGCAGTGGGACCTCATGATTTTTATTCTTCTCTCGCTCTCTCTCTTGTTGGACTATGATGCCTGGGGCTCAATCCATTTCATAGGTGGAATTTCATTAATGATAGTTTACATAACTTGCTCATGAGTCAGCCTTCTCAGTTTCCCCTCACTAATGTCAGTGGCATGGCACTATAGATGGATTCAGCAGCATAATTCTTAGCTAAAAGAAACATTCCAGTAAATCACTTTATTACCCACCTGTCTAGCTGATCAACAGGGGTGCCAGAACCCCCAAATCCACAATAGCATCCGTAGTCATTGAATTCAAGAATTGGGGAGCTGGCTGGAAGGACACACTTGATCATTTCACGGAATTGCCAAATTGCTTTGGTGTTACCATTGGCACTGGTGACAGCTATAAATTGTGAAAATGAAAGAGGAAAAATATATGAATATCATTTTAATTATTTGTTACTTAAAACTGTCATCTTCATGTCCTAGACCATTCAGACATTGTCAGCTGCTTAGCACACTGAACAGCATACGACTGCATTTTTGCAGAGCACATGATCCTGACGCAGAATTTTTTATATAGTTTTAAGTCCCTTCCTGATCATTATCTGTTGCTTGTCTGAAGGTTACACACTGGCTCAATAACACTGGTATTCTGACACTCTGCCACTGAGAGAGAGAGAGAGAGAGAGAAAGAGGTCATTCTCTCAGTAAACCACAATGACCATAAGGTTTTGGTGAGACAGACTCTGAAAACACAAAATAGTCCAGCACCAAGGAGAAAACGAGAATAAGTGATTCTTTATTGTGGCAACCCAATAAAAAGCAAACTGGTTTTGGCAGCGATAAAGCCTTCTTCAGTGCTATAAAACACAATAAATGACATTGCATTTAAATAATAAAACATAATGAGAGTCTTAATCCTATTGCTTTAGGAGCGGCCTTAGGTCAACTGGTGCCCTAGGCAAAAGGGCTCCACGGCACCCCACACCACACCACACCACTTAGTGCCCCCATCCTGGTCTATCTACACCAAATAAATACTGGAAAAGTGCCCCTGCTACAGCGGCGCCCTAGGCGGCCGCCTAGTTGGCCTATGCCTAAGGCCGGCTATGGGTTTATACCAACTTAACTCAGCTCATTGAGGCCAGGCTTAAACAAAGCACCCGGACTTACAATCCAACTGGATTCTTTTTCATTTAGGATAGTATGTCATCCTGTGTTGCACATTTTGTTACCCTGGACTGTATCTGTAATGGTAAATTGGAATTTAGCAGTGGTATGGGTCATAGTATGCTTATAGAGAGAATTTGACATTCTTTTATTTCTAATATCACTGAGATGTTCATTAATCCGAAATCTCAGTGGCCGAGATGTTTGTCCAACATAGAAAGCAGAACAAAAACAAGTGGCCAAATATATAACCCAATCACTGCTGCAATTCCCAAAAGAACGAATTTGGTATATCTTTGAGGTATTCCTACTAGTAAATTCTTTAGTTTTCAAAACATGTGCACAAACACTACAATGACCACAAGGAATGCTGCTCACTATTTTGTCTCCAATTAAGGTGAGCTGTTGAGTGTTTGATGAAGAGGAATGTTTATAATGAGTTAGGTAAGAGTTTATTGTACGGCCCCTGCGGTAAGAAAATAAACATTGTAGCGAAAGTGTTTTCCTGGATATTTTGGTTCAGTCTGTGCATCGTCTTACTTGCGTGTTTGAGTTTGTTTTAGAGACAGACTATGACTCACGGCAAGCAAGGAACAAATGGCATTCAAATATAAATCTGCAGCTTGTTATTAGCAATGCATGAAGTTCTTTCTCCATCCCAGATCACTACCACAAGACCTCTGCAGTATCACAGCCTTGGACACCCTTTGCATTGTTTCCACTTGAGTTGCATGTGCAGCTTATTCTGGGGTGTGGTTTGTGTTCCAGAACTAACATGACATCTTCTCCTTTTGGACTGATACAATTGTTAGTCTTATATTCTTATGTTTTTGGCAGGACTCACCTTTAATAAACACATACCTACTGCCTTGGAAATGGGGCAGTGAGAGAACTGTCAGTGCAGAGGAGTTTTAGTAGATGTGCCCTGGGTTGATTCTTTTGGAATTTTTCCAGAACAAGGTTTCCCATGGTGTGCGCTTTCTCTGACTATGGCCACCTGCTGCACAAGGAATCACAAACCTGTGCTGTGTGCAGTTCCACTGGCATCCTTCTCTTCATAGTCCTTTCATGGGAACAACACTACTTAAAGGAAATACATTTTAGTGTATTGTCCTCTGAACAGGACAGCGATTCTCTGTGACATGCTTTCTCCTTGTGCCTTCCACTTCCTACCATTGTCTACAACTGATTCTTAAATTGTCATCAGCATTGCTGTTGTTAATGCCCACAGGATTAACCAGTTACTGCTCCCATTGATGGTATACTGGTGTTATCAGCCACAACATTAACCATTCTGAGGTCATCAGTGCTACAGGTATTAACCAATCATCAAGTCATCAGCCCTTCTGGTGTTAATAATCATGGCATAATCCAGACACTGGTCATTATCAGTGTTGGAGTTAATGACCGCAGTATTAACCAGTTACTGGTGTTAACAACCACATTAGTTAACTTAATTGATCATTGGTTATAAGCATTACTAGTAGTGTTAACAGCTGCAACATTAACCAACTAATGGTCATCTGCACTGCTAGTGATAATAACTACACCAGGTTATTGATTAGAAACACTGCTGGTATTATGACCCCAGCATTAACCAGTCACTGGTCACCAGCACTAAAAACAAAAGTGGTAACTGGTCATTAGTTGTAAGCACTGTTGACATTAACAGTTATAGCAGATTTGTTTTTTTAAACCTTCTTTAATTGCTTAGTTGTGTGATAAAATGACAGTTCAGCGGAGGCTCATTTACTTAATATCACCACCACTCCGCTGTCACTTTTCTTTTAGAAATAACTAATTTTGGTTGGGAGAAACAGCAGTTGTGAAGCTCAGACCTGTCATGCTTCTTATAACCAAATTCTGATGCACAGGGACAACAGGCAGACTGAAGAGAAGCTCTCTGAAGCTTTTCTCTGACATTTATTCTTTTTTTTATCTCCACCACGCACACGCACATGTACACACACACACACACACGCACGCACGCACGCACACACACACACACACACACACACACACACACACACACACATACCACCATATAGTATCCTATAGATACCTTAGGGGCAATCTGTACCTTGCCTTTTGGACCATTACAGATCCAGTAGTCGAAGACCTCATATATCTCCACAAATCAAACCACCTCACTAAAACTATAACCAGAGAGCTAAACTTGCTTAAAGAATTAAACAAAACATGGAGGAGAGACAGATTTGTCACATAATGTTTATCCCTTCTCTGGAATAAACTTCCACACTAAATTAAGCAGTGCGACACCCTATCTTCTTTCAAAAAGGAGTTAGACAATGGGGTAGCTATCCTCAGATTCACACCTGATAAGACTGGCCTGTTGCTCCTTGAAATAGGAACTAAAACAATGAGTGAGAAGGTCACTGAAAAAAACAATCAGTAAAAACAAAACGTAAAAACAAAAAGAAAACTCCAGCAAAGCTAGAACTTCCACTGAGTGACCTCCCAAACCTCTTGTATCAGAGGCACATGGGATATATGCAAATGATCCTTATGAACATCAGGTGTTTCAGCTAATTGACGATTCTGAATGCCCATGACTTGTTTTGTCATTTTAATGGACAATTTCAGGCCAATAAAGCCAAACCCCACTAGCTGTGGATATGCATATTTCAGCCTTGTTATGACCTCATCAGCACAGCACAAGCAGAGTGTTTGACTAAGCACTAGAAAGACAGGGCTGTTATACCCAGCTGATGTCCATTATCATTAGGGTCACTGCAAAAATATCCCAAACAACAATCTAAAACAATGAGTGAGAAGGTCACTGAAAAAACAATCAGTAAAAACATGTTTTTCTAATGCTTAGTCAAACACTCTGCTTGTACTTTGCTGATGAGGTCATAACAAGGCCGAAATATGCATATCCACATCTAGTGGGGTTTGGCTTTATTGGCCTGAAAATATCCATTAAAATGACATAAGGATCATTTGCATATATCCCATGTGCCTCTGATACAAGAGGTTTGGGAGGTCACTCAGTGGAAGTTCTAGCTTTGCTGGAGTTTTCATTTTGTTTTTACTCCTTGAAAAAGGAGGTACGACCTAAGCGGGGAAGGGGGATACTGTCAAGGTATAAATGACTACAAGTCTCTGTTGCCTTGTATTTTCTATGATTATGTGATTCTATTCTCTGTCTCCACAGGGCCTGCCTGAAGGTTCCTTCACCATTACCTGGTCAGTGAGTCTACCCACTTGTTCCAATGGGAGTGAGAGCCTGGAATCCCTGGGCTTGGTGACAGCCCTTACTGACCATTCACTCCTGCCTACGAAGTCTCATCAGCCTATTAATTCCCCTGTGGTGTAAGTCAGGTGGTAGAGAGCAAGCTATCCAGAGATCCTGGTGTAGTGGCCTACCTCTTCCCTGTGAAATAATCCCTATAGTGTTTCATTTGAGTTCTACATGATGCTGCCTGCTTGGTAACCATGCACACCAAAAGCAGTGTAACCTTAGCAGGGTCATATCCTTGGCTGCAGCACCAAGTGTTCCTACTAGATATCATCCGATTAAAGACAAAGAGCCATTTCCCACTTCCAAGATAAGTAAGCCAACATCAGTTCTCTGGCAGTTATCCTTGTGTCAGAAAATGCCAGAAGGTATGCCTAGAAAATTTTTAGTGTAGCCTACTGCATTACTGTCAGATAAATTCTGGAACAGAGCTATAACCTACAAACTTATCACAAGGCCAGACACTGGTAACCTGACAATACTTCCTTTTTAATGGTAGTTATAAACAAAGCAAAAGTATTGTGGATACTAGGCTAACTGCCCTGAAGGGTCCTTCTAAGCCTAGCCAATATCCCTGAATTAGAATCAAACCCTGTACCTAGTGTTTATAAGGTGAACACTTTAACCATTATGCGATACTCTCCTTCATGTGCTGCTAATAGCAGTAAAATAAAATATTTAGCTTCCAAGGAAATCTATCTGACTGTATATTTTCTCTTCACAGACATTATGTTCTTGGTGTTTTGTGGTACAGGAAGCAGAAAGACTGGAAAAGCTTTTCATTGGTATTAATGTTAGTAGTGGGCATGATATGTATCATCAGCTGGGACTATCCTTATAAATAAGAGAGTAATAATGATGTGATACTGGAGTCCACTGGCCAAGATGGGTTTACAGGACAAACTCCCTGACTCAATGTCCTTTGTCCACTCAGACTGATATATTGTAGCACTCTGCATGATGCTGCCGCAGCTGCCTGCTGGCTGTGATAGCAGTACTTGTTATTTACAGTACCCTTGGCTCTCCACTCAGACTGATACATTGTAGCACTCTGCATGATGCTGGCGCAGCTGCCTGCTGGCTGTGATAGCAGTGCTTGTTATTTACAGTACCCATGGCTCTCCACTCAGACTGATACATTGTAGCACTCTGCATGATGCTGACACAGCTGCCAGCTGGCTGTTTAACTGTGATAGCAGTACTTGTTATTTACAGTACCCTTGGCTCTCCACTCAGACTGATACATTGTAACACTCTGCATGATGCTGGCACAGCTGCCTGCTGGCTGTGATAGCAGTGCTTGTTATTTACAGTACCCATGACTCTCCACTCTGACTGATGCATTGTAGCACTCTGTATGATGCTGTCACAACTGCCTGCTGGCTGTTTAACTGTGATAGCAGTGCTTGTTATTTACAGTAGACACAGCTCTCCACTCTGACTGATACATTGTAGCACTCTGCATGATGCTGGCACAGCTGCCAGCTGGCTGTTTAACTGTGATAGCAGTGCTTGCTGTTTACAGTACCCATAGTCTGAAATATAGAAAAGTGAAATCTTCTTTTGTTTTTGTTGGAGTTTGCCTTTTAACTCATTACATCTGAGTGATGCTACCAGGTGCAACTGCAGTTAACTCCTACTGACGCCTATAGGCATCAAGTATTGCTTATTCATATTTGTAGTGATGATTCCAAAACCATGCTACATACAAAGTTTTAAAAGATTTCATTCTTAAAGCTTACACACTGCCAAACTCAACTGCATTAATATCTGACCCCTGTCTAGTGCAGGTAAATAGATATTAACTGTTGTTTTGATATTAATTTGCATAGATATAATTTTCACATTTTTCTAAATACCTTAACAACCAAGTAACACAGAACTCGTTAACCTCATATGAAAGCTCACCGTTAGATGAATAAAATGCTGCTGACAGTATGTTTGTAACTTGAGTGGTTGTTGAGATATTGTAAATTGTTTACAAAATATTAGAAACGTAATAGTTACTGGGTTTACTGTGACTTAATAAAATTCAGTTTAAGGCCTAGAACCTAAAGAATTCTACCACAATAAAAATAGTTTGTGCTAAAGAGTTTGCCATTTATACTTTTCTCATAATCCCTATGGTTCCAGAGATATGAACATTTGTTTGAAATGTGAGGATACAATTTGATTATTTCAAAAGGCTTAGGCTCCGCCCACCAGAAGTTACAGTACAAACTTCCTGAGCTCCATTGGATTTAATGAGTTAAAAAGGAAAATGCTTGTGTTTTTGCACACAAAATAAGTGCTATGCTCTTCATGGCTAACTGTTGCATCCATAACTTACAGAGAACTCTGCCATAGGTTGAGTCTAATGTCTACTCTGACTTTCAGAGCTTTTCCCCTTAGCCAGGCTGACATCACATTATATCAGACATCTCATATGCCACCTTAAGTTCTTTAGTGCTGTCTATGTTTTCTCTTTAAGACAGTATATTGTAATGTGGCATTGTTCCAGGCTTATGACTTAAGAACATCAAGAGATAAGTACTCATTGGGGACCAAAGGTTTTTTTCTGCTTATTTTCTGCTTTGTGCCTGTACTTATGTTTAACAGATGCCCAGGAATGAGTTTCCTTGCACAGTAGTGTGGAATATGAACCTTCCAAGAAAGTTACCAGATGTCAGCACCAAATTCCTCCAAAAGGCTTTCATGTTTAGTGCATCTTTTACCCTGGCCATGAGCATGACTATAGCTAAATACAGTATCTGTCGGGGTCTTGCCAGCAAACTATAGGTTCATAGAGTAGTACTAGACTAACTGTCATTCTGGGCCATTTTAAGCCTAGCCAGTTTCTCCATGTGAGAATCAACCCCTGAACCTTGTATTTCTAAGGTAAACACCTTAACCATTATGCCAACCTTCCACCCAAAATACTCTTGTGGGCCATTTTAAGATTTTTCAATTACCCTTTGTGAGAATCAAATCCTGCACCTTGTGTTTGTAAGGTAAACACCTTAACCATCATGCCAGCCTCCCACCCAGAATACTCTTGTGGGCCATTTTAGGATGGCACAGTGGCGCAGTGGTAGTGTTGTCGCCTCACAGCAAGAGGTTCTCTGGTTCGATTCTCGGCTGGAGTGCCTTCTGTTTAAAGTCTGCATGTCCTCCCTGTGTTCATGTGGGTTTTCTCCAGGTACTCTGGTTTCCTCCCACGTTACAAAGACATGCATCTGGAGCATTTCTCCCCGGGCTTCTGCTGAAAATTGGCTTTGTTCCAAGTTGGACTTTCCTGGTAAACAGATGTTAAGTAAGTAAGTATTTTAAGGTTTTTCAATTACCCCCATGTGAGAATCAAACCCTGCACCTTGAGTCTGTAAGGTAAACAACTTAACCATTATGCCTATTAAGTGAAGGCAGGAAGACATTCAGGCATACCAATCCAAACAGAGACTAGTGACTTTGCTGACATCTTCTGCCATGTCTGTAGCATCACAGTACCAGGGCAGCATGGATGAGCATCCTAAACATGAAAGAAAGAAAGAAAGAAAGAAAGAAAGAAAGAAAGAAAGAACTTTCAAATCCAGGTCAGATTCTCAGATTTAAGGGCACCATTTCCATACAAGCAATCAGGGTCTCCTATGACTCTGACAGCTGCTGTCACTAAAGCCCGATTTCACCCGTCAAGAGAGGAGACCATCATGTTTGTGACCCCTAGAATGTCCCATCAGAATAAAGAGCAGGCCTTGCTTTCCTCATTGTACATGGGCTCACTGATATCCTCCTCAAAATGCCATCTGATTAACAAACAAGGGAAGAGAAGGGAGAGGTAGTATTCCCATAGTTATTACTGAGGAATATGTCTGCATCTTAAAGTCAGAATCCAATGACATCATCCGTAGAATTCATAAATCAATTGTGGCCATGCTCCCACTTAAGGGCATTGTACATCTGTGGGCCATTGTCAGAGATCCTTATAAGTTACGAATGCAAAAGTGATCTCACTCACACATGCACAATTAAGGTAAGTTGCCTACATGACTGTACTTTCCTTTCTCTGACTATTAGTACCCTGTAGTGATTTTCATTCCCTGGTAATAGTGTGTAGTGAAAATAGTGCTAGCTTTTTTCTTTTTCTTTGCTGCCACATGCACTATTGTGTTGCTATTCATAAATGTTTTCTGTAGCTCATTTTACTGTTTGTATATCTGCTATCTGCCCTGTAAACACATGGCACCAACACCAACTGCAAATAAAATCTCCAACAGACTTTGTCACATACCATATGAAATCTAAAGTGGGCAAAGGATGGGTAACATTAATGTAATTCTTCACTTCAAGGACTTCATGGAATTCACTTCATACATTAAATTCTACTCCGCTGAAACATATGTTAACACAACAATGACAGTAAAAGGGCTCTGAAATTAATTTCTTGCCCTTCTGCCATACACTATGATCATAACAGACCATTAAATGTAAATGAAGCGCCAGGAACACCAATGGAGAAATGCAGGAAAGAGCAGTGATGACATAATTGCAGGATGGACAATTAAAGAAAGATGATTAAACACCAAGGCAACTGTTTTTTTTTTTACAGAGGGGGCTATTCCCCCTTTTGACATGGAAGACCATTACCCTTTCCTTATATATATATATATATATATATATATATATATATATATATATATATATATATATATATATAGATATATATATATATATATATATATATACCATCTTCATGGCTATACATCCGTGGGGAAGTCAACAAATCCACAATCTGTTGTTTGCAATTTCATTTTGACATCACATAAGCAGTTCTTTAATAAGCAATGTTCCAATATATGTACATTGAACCCACAGCATTAAAATAACAAGGCATCACATTTTATACAAATGACTGCAGTTCTATACAAATACAAATCTGTGGTGGTTTCTTAAGACATAAAAAATGTACCTGTTCACCATAGAGATGAGACAGGGTGTTTAAGCTAAAGGATATCCCCAACTTTGGAAAGCTACTACTTATAATACCTTAGACAAAATTTAATACATTTATTGTCAGCAAAGTTTTTTCTACGACCTTTCTATCACAAACAGTGCCTTAAGGATAGAGCAGTAACATCCAGAAAGAGGTTTACTAGCATGGTATCACTTTGTGCAGTCAGCAACACTTTAGTTATGCAATGCGTCAACTTGATAGGTATAAAAAATATAACTTCTTTACAATCTACATACCTGCCATTAAGGCTATGAGAAAAACAGTCTGTATATCCATGTTCTCTTAAGTACTATGAGGCAACATTTGGCACATGGTGTTTTTCCTGAAAATTTATACACACCGCCTGGCATTTGTGACGCAAGATATAGTACAATCAAGGTTGCACAGCTGCAGAGTTTCTCACAGTGACACATATCAGTCAGCAAAATAACTGTATCTCTGTTCAGGTTTCATTTTAACTAAAGTCTTCTAATGCAGTCATGTTATATCAGATTTAGTGTAAACAGTACCAACATAAATGTACCAGTTATTTCCAAATAAACACAATAATTTGAAAAGAACAGCACATAAACAGCTGCACTGGTATTAATTACAAAAATCCTTTCCACAAATTTTACAAAAAATGCATACCATGGGATTCATTAACACTGAGTACATGGTGCCCTGAAGCTAATACAATCATTCAAGTTAGAGCAAAGAGCAGCATTGCTAATCAAATATGCAAGAAGGCAAAGCACACAACATGACGAGCAGCTCCCCTAAAGTTTGCACAAGCTTGTGGCAATGTCAAGTTCAGGAAGTGCCCGACATATGTGTGTGCACAATGTAACCAAAAGACTGTGTGCAATAAACCAGAGATTCAGAAATGAGTGTGCACATACTTCACAACATCAGATAGATAAATCAGGAATTCATGGACAAGGGAAAGCCTAGCAACAAGTAGACAGTAGAGGCTGATATTGTTATACATTGCATTGAGTGAATTCATGGATATGTGGAACACTGCTGTCATTGTCATTGTCATTATGGCTAAAAGTGAGAACAAGAGCACGTATGACAGGGTTAAATCCAGGCAAAATTAATGACATCTGTGTATAAAGCCATTATTGTCTACAACAGTTGTTTCATGTACTGCTTTAATGTATATCAGATGGAACTAGAAAGTCTATCTATGTCACAATTGCATTACATGTGTATTAGCTAATGCGGCACATGAAATTGTTACAACACTATTGCGAAACTATACATCTGAAGGGTGTCATTGGAAAATGAAGAGTGAATTGAGCATTGTTTAACAGACAGCAGTAACCGCTGGTTTGCAATACTCAATGTACTTCACAGACAGTTACAACATCACATCAGGGTTACGGTGAAATGTGGAAGCTGCGAGAGTTAAGATAAAATATTGGTAGACAGGCCTATAACACCGTTGTTGCCCTGTGCACAATGTCTCTTGCGTCCGTAGTGCAAGAGGCAGCAGAGCTACATGGCAGAAGGCAAAGTCTCAGTAGTTTTTGCCATACATGCAAAATGACGATTACCAGTTCCCACCACTGGTTAGTGATGCTTCTTGTGCTAATAGTCATGCAACAGAAGATGCAAAACATACATTGTTAAACTGGGCATGCTTACAAGGAAATACAGCACTTAGGTAAGCAACATCACTCACCTATCAGAAAAAATAAACTATCGCACATCACATCTGTTGAGCAAGCCATTCCAGCATATCAATGTCCTCCTTGTTTTTTGCTTTGTTTTACATGCACATACTAGATCGATAATGCTGAATTTGTAGATCTAGCTTCTGATGGCACACAACAGATCATTACACAGTTTTCAGAAGGCACACAGTTGAAGGGATAACCTGAGTATTGTATTGAAATGCATGTGGGCTGCCTTAAAAGGGAGTATATCATCTGGGGGATCAAACCCTGCACATGTGAAAGCATTAACACTAAGTAGTATTGTATACATCACTGATTGTTGAGTAAACCATTCCAGTAATGCAAGTTACACACTACTGGATTTGAATATTTACCTAAGTCAACATTCTCCAGACCTGACAACAACTCAGGCAACAGAAAGTAGAAAGGCCCTTCGCCAGACTTAGGGAACCTATAACAAGGAAGGTAACAAGAGATACTGTAGCGGTATTAGAAGTATTTTGGAATTTCTATGAGAGTCTCTATAAAGCAGAGAAATATGAAAAATCAAGAAAAAATGCAAATTGAAATGTTTATGGAAGAATTAAATATGCCAAGGTTGTAGGTAGAGGAGGGCTCACGGTTAGGATAGAAGGAGATGAGATACAAATTGTGATATATAACCAAGCTACAGGAAAGTCCCCAGGAATAGATGATATTCCTGTGGAAGTGTGGAAGCTAAGAGGAAAAAAAACTGATAAAGATCAGGAAGGTTTTGTTTAACAGTATCTCAAGAGGTGGAGGAGAAGTACAACCATCCTGGAAGAAAGCAATGTTATCTGTCATACCTATAGAAGGTAAAGATCCATCAGATCCAGCTTCATACAGGCCCATTTAAATCCTAAACCATGATTATAAAGTGTTCATGTCCATAATGGCTAAAAGAATGGCAAAAGTAATGCCACAGCTGAGAGATATGGATCAATGTGATTTTATGGAGGGGAGGGAAAGATTTGATAACATTAACAGAACATTGATGATCCAGAGGGAAGCAGAATGTAAGAAAATATCATTGTTGGTGGTGGATCTTGATGCAGACAAAGCATTTGACAGAGTAAACTGGGGACTTTATGAGCAGGGCAATGGAAGCATTTGCATTTCCTGAAAATATTATAAGGTTGATTAGAAGGATATATGAAGGATCGGAGGTGAAAATTAAAGTGGTTGGGGTCCTCTCTGATAATTTCTGCTTGAGCAGATGACCAGGCAGGGGTGTCTTCTTTCCCCTTTATTATTTGCATGATATTTAGAACCACTGACAAAGAAAATAAGGGACTCAGCAATTCAAGGATATAATTGGTATGGTAGTCAAGAAAAGCTGGCTTTATTTGCAGATGATATTATGTTATACTTAACAAAACCAGAAAAAGACATTACAGTGCTATGGAACATTTTGAGACAGTTTCAGATCTTTTCAGGATACAAAATTAATGAAGCTAAAACAAAGGCAATAGCTGGAAATTACGTACCCATACATGAACTGGTTCAGGCATACCCATATTTATGGGGATATGATAAAATGAAATATTTAGGAGTATGGATTAAAAATGATTCTAGTGTGCCAGCTAAGGATATGTGGGAAGAGACTAAACAAAAGATAATACAAAAAGTGAGAAATGGAAGGTTTGCTATATAGATATGGATAGTAAGATACAAGCAGTTAAAACGTTTTTAGTCCCTTTAGTCTTATACACAGGTCAGGCATATTTTTTATCAACCAGAGGAGAAGTTGTGGGTAGCAATTAATATGGAGCTGAAGGACTTTATCTGCGAGGGGAAGATGGCAAGAGTCAAGTGGGATAAGCTGATTCTTCTAGTAGAACAGGGGAGATTGGGTTTCCCATTTTGAAGGGGGTATTTCAGAGCTACGCACTTAAGACTCCTATACATAGCACAAGCAGAAAACTGTAATTCAAATTGGAAATTATGATGATAAAACGGTGGTGGTGGGGGGGAGGGGCTCAAGAAACAAGAAGAGACTGAGATTTTGGATGCAGGCCTTTAAGGAGAATAGCAATAATCATGCAGAATATTATTTCCATAAAGTAGCAGAAAGTATTCTAAGAACTAAACCAACACGGGAATGGAGAAAGGAGATTCTGCCGATAGGGATGAATGACTGCAACTAGGGATGCAGACAATAGGCAAGAGGGGGCTGGAATTTATTGGAGAAAACTGGCAAATGAACCAAGGTATTGGGAGCAAATAACTAGAGAGGGAAAGATGATAGAATGGGAAGATGCCAATAATTTAATTGGACTGCAGGTTAGAGATTGCCTTTCCTACCAGGGTTGATATCAGAGTATAGGCAAGCAGAAAGAAATAGGGGGTCCTAAATGAAAGACCAGAACTGGTAGTGTTTTTAATAGAATCTAAAACAGAAGCTGCCATTAAAAAAGGAATAATTAGTAGAGCATATAAAATATTGCATGATAACTATAAGAATCAATTAGAGGAAGTTAAACAGGATTGGGAAGAGAGATTGAATAAGCAGTTCAGAAAGAAACAATGGGAGGATATATGTATGGCTCCCAAATATGCAACAAAATATAGAAGATTTAGGATTTTTGCCTGGAAATGTTTATATAGATATTTTTATACCCCAATTAGATTCCAGAGTAATTTTCCTCAGGCAGACAGCAAATGCTGGGAGTGTGAAGCAGAAGAAAGGGGTAATTGGGAACATATTTTTAAGTATTCCCAGCAGGATGCACTGTAGGAGATGCTGGGTGGGCAGATTGGTTTGATGAGTGCGATGATTTTTATGACATATGATACATAATTGGAATTGCCTAGACATGGCAAGGCCTTGCTGTGTCTAATAATGGTGGCCGCCAAAAAAGCAGTTACTAGAAAAAGGAAATTAAAATCTAAACCAACTATACTGGAAGTAGCGAATATAATAACAGAAATAAAACAACTGGAATTAAGATCTTTAGAAAAGGGTAGGGGCAAACTACATAGGAAAAAATGGGAATTGTGGGAACAATACATACAAGGGAGGAATTAGGTTTAAAAGGCGGCAGAGTTTAAAATGAGCTATGCAATGTTTGAGTGAGAAAGACTGGGTAGATTATAAGTGATGTATAATATTTGCAACTGGGAGTGTGTCAGTATGGTTTGTGATGTAAAATGCTTGCAACTAGGATTGTGTCAGTGTGTTTTTTGTTTATATAAATGTATGACTGCCATTGTTGTAAGTGATGGTTTAATAAAGATGTTTATTGTTTAAAAAAAGGCTAAAAATTATTAATTTATGTAATATTGTTTAGGTTATATGCTATATAGCAATATATGTGTGAAGTATAATGTTTATGTTAATATAATTTGATTACTTTTATATGAATGTAAATTTGACTATGTCACAAATGATAATTCAATATAGGTGTTTGAAAAAGAAACATTCTCCAGACCTGTGCAGAAATCACAGACTGGAAGAGATAACTTGAGCAGTGTGTTAGAATGTCAGAAGGGAGTACAATACATATATGGGGGAATGGGCAATGCGCTTTGTCAAGCAGGCACTCTCAGTTCATGGATCACAGTTCACAGCATCATACTATATTAATAAATCAAACATCAGCTCAGGAGTACATTAAGCCATTGAGCCTGCTACACTTATAACAGTAAAATTGTCTCCTCATATGGATATCAGAATTGCTTTCTGTCACCCAGTGGAGTTAAGAGCATTAATAAGGAGGACCATTTGAATGTGGTTTAAGGCAAATTCTCAGCAGTTTTTGACATAGGAGATGGAGTGTCATTTACTATTACTTAACTTTGCTGCTCAGTGCTAAATTTTGCACAATAGTGGAAGTGGCAAGAGTAATTCATTATGGTATTCAACATTTTATGTCCATGTCTGTTAAGTGATAAATGTGTTATTTCACATGAATTGCCATGTTAGGGAATGGGGTATATGCATGTAAGAACGATGCTAATTACACAATACTAGAGTGGAAGACATGATAGACTGATATGTTCCCCAGCAATATCACAGGTAACATCATGAAGGGACTTGGGCTGTCATGTTTCTGAAAAGTCATGGGTGACGAAACTGTTCCTAATAGCATTCACAAAGATGATGGTATAGTGATTAAACAGCAAAATGTTGGGTGATAGTGACAGTTGTCACACATTGAAGTTCCATTATTGCATTCCTGATGGTTAATCTCCAGATCAGTACATTATGCATTATTGCAAGTAAGTTTTGTGTTTGTGTGCATTATGTGTATACAGTGTGCAGGATAAAAGCAAGGCATACATGTAACTGATATTTCTACTATTGCACTAATCAATATTAGTCTGCAAATATATTTGTAATTGTACAAGTTCAATGGAGCACACTTTGACACTGGGAAGGAAAACATGAGAGAATCCCACCCTCAGTTACATACCACAGTGTACCAAGTGCATTGGAACGGACCCCTCACATCATGCATTCATTGACCCAATAAAGCATGTACAAGTAGCAGAGACCACTAACATTACTTTCATCTTGTCAGAATCTCTTACTGAAGCCCACAACTGCCAAGCTCATTGGTGCAAACACTGGCAAGTCTTAGTGCGTGCACAATATTAGTTTTTGCTGTAGGATGATAACTAGCGGTGGGATGCTGCTTGGTGCCAACAGACACTAAAATGCCAGGGACAGAAATACAGACTTCTGTTTTTAAGACATTTCTGTCCAAGTGTGTAAATCTAGTTTTTTGACCAGATTAAACATGTGAAATTGGGTTGCTAGGAGAGTGGTGAAAAATGGGGAGCAACCAGAGGATATAATACCAGGGAAGTAATTAAGGAATGTGAGGATAGTGGTGTGAGAGGACTGTAGCTATCCATTTCTTCATAAGTTAGCATTCTATTTATACAAACAAAGTGGGAAATTTGGGTAGTCACATCATAAAGGATGTGTGACAATGACTTAATAATGTTGTTTGACTAATTGGACTAACTCACATATGTGAAGTGGGGAGTTATGTATGGGGCGTAATATTTTTCATAGGTTCATAGGTGTGTACTAGGCTAATGGCCCTGGAGTCTTTACAAGCCTAGCCCATAGGATTATCCTGGCATCATGCCACCCGCCCTTAGTTCCTAGTGCCTCTGTCGAGCAGAGCCACTGGAGTGATCCCTGGGGTGAATCTTATATTTCCATCTACTCATCAAGATTTCTTTTGAAGAGGGCCATTGAGGTGCACTGCTTGACATGTATGAGAAGTCTATTCCATAGCATGGGCAGTCTCTCGGTTATTGTGGGACAGGTGCCATTTTTATTTTTTTTAAAGAGACAAGAATTTTGGGGAAGGTACTAAGGTATAACAGCGGCAGGTTAGGTATCAGGTGCAGACATACAGGACATACAAGATAGATAATGCTAGTGCAGGACACGGGTGGGTGGAGGACATCCTGAGTGGGGTTAGGTATGAGCCTTCAGATGCACATCCAGCATGAATACCGTGGGAATCTAGTCCTCACTCTCAGAGCTGTCGGTACTGTTTCCTGTTGCAGACATTTAGGGCATTGCAGGATGGGGCAGCAATTTGGCAATTTGCTGTGGGATCTTTTCCATACAGCTGATGTGGGCACAGAGGATCATCTCTAAAGTCTTCCCCACCAGTCCAATTAGCTCATGTCACCTTCACTGATGCTTTTCCTGGTAGGTACTACTGCACCAGCTCCCAGAGGAGATCTACCTGACGCAGGTGGTATAGTTAGTGCAGGTGTTATGGAGGTAATGCTGGCAGGTTGTAACCCAGAAGCACTGGGTGACTGTACTACTAGTGGCAGTGTTGCCACAGCCACCTATAGAGGGATGGTGGTCTGAGCTGCTGTGGCGAGTTTAGCTAGGTGGCTGTGATGCAGCAGGAATGATTTTTCAAATACAATGAAAGATAAAAAAAATAGAAACAGTGAGAAAGAGGGTGGGGGAAAGACAAAAAAAAAAAAAAAAGAATATCACAAATCTTCTGTAATGATAATATGTCCCAGAGAGTACATATTCCACATACCTTTTCAACAATATTCACATCCAGACATGACTGTGTGAGGCCATAAATTGTTATTACATGAAAGCTATCATACTCCTGGCTTTCACAATTATACGTATTCTACAAAATGTATGACTACTTGATGGAGAACAGTTCATTAGATGTATACTGGGACTAAGTACTTGTTATTCTACATTATGATTACAGCTACTAGGTATTGTATTATGAAACGAATATTACAGAATATTTTTTGTTGTCTGGAATTGAACATCTGTATTTACATAAGCTTTGTTGCACAAGTTAATCATGAAGGGCTGTACAGCTTGTAAATGTAGAGTGTGCATATTCATGTAGTTGTCTGACAAACCTCTATGGCCTGATGTCCAGACAATTGATAACCTATTGGTAAAATCAGTGTTATTATGAAATGGCAATCAGTCATACCTGACCCCTTGCGTACTCCATGCCTCTCTGAGGGATTGCAGTTTCTCCTCATGCACTTCCTGGTTTCCTTTAATTCCTACAGAAGGTACACAAAAAAAAATCAATTGTGAAGACCTGTTTGTGTTACCAAGTCATGGCAGTGTATTGCATGGTTATGGAGCCTAATACTTACACAACGGAGGTAGATTATGGGACCTATAATAATAGTTCCATTAGCTAATACGGTCCTGTTTTCATTTTTTAAGTCACTGTAATGGCGACAGCACTGCTCACGCATGTGGGATGCCACTAGCACATGTGGCAGCTTTTGCTACACTATTCTAAACTGCAGCCTTGTACTGAGACCTAATATAGCCACTCTGCGGAAGCCTTCAACTACGTTTAACAAGGATTGTGACGAAAATCTTAGATTCCTCCTCACACACCACCTCTGTGCTCTGTATGGAACAGTACCCTCACCATCATCTGTCATGTCTACCATTCAAAGACCTCAGGAAAAATGTCAGAAAACTGGTGCACAATCAGATCTTGTGTGCATCAACATGTGTGCAATGATGGACTCTGCAGACGAAATCATTTGCACGAGAGAAGGCACAAAATTGGGCTAGATTTAAATGTATGGATTATTTATTAAATGTCCAGTTTAGGTGAGAAGCATGCCAGTTACACTTGGGCATGCATGCTGATCAATATACATTAAACATTGCACAATGAATTTGGCTCATACTGGTTACTGTTCATATCTCAGTTACATTTAAAAGGACATTGTCCCACCTCTGGGCATGAACTCAGGAATGCTTTATGACATTCATAATGTTAACAGTGTGACATACAAATATAAAATCACCTGCATGATATTGTTGTCCCCTGTGTTCTCCTTATGAATATTTTGTTTCAGTATTACGGGATGCATTGGTTTCACATAAACAAAAAAAAAGTTTCACCAAAAGCACCTTGGAATCAAACCCATAAAAAAATAAGACATGCAATTTGGACCTCTGTGTACTAACTATTAATACCACAGGAGAGCTGCCATTCCAAGGGTATGAAGCATGGCCCATGACTGGAAATATACCTTCCTCTGACTACCCTATAACCTTTGCACAATACGATGTTCCTTTATTGGAGTAGTAATTTGAGGCAAAGGCAGTTTTATGTGGAAAACTTTTTCATTGTATTAATTGTTTTAATATTTTCAGTGCTAACAGACACGTGTTGAAGCTCAGCTTTTTTGTGAAGCTGATGGCAAAGTCTTAATGCATACGTAATCATATATTGATTGTTTTTCCATAGGACAAGAAGTGCCATTTCACTACACTGTTTCCTAACACTGACAGTCCTCTTTGCCAACTATCGCACATATACAAAAAAAATGACATTTCCATGTTAGAACAATTTATTGGTCAATGTGTGTTATGTGTGATTGTTTGAAATGAAATCATAATTATTTAATGGGAGGAAAATATATTGAAGAAAGGGACTGACAGAGTGTACAGGAGGGGATGTCCTCACAAGAATATTACACAGGGGTAAACACAGGGGTAAACAGATATGCACCAAAACAGAGAGCAGACATGTTTTGAAAGCTGCTTTACTGTTGCTGTTTTCTCATGGCATTGCAACTGTGCTATTTATACCACTGCATGTACACAGAAGTGTTTTATTATTAGATTTAGTGATATGACCACTCCGAGTGACACATGTCATGACTTACTTCATTAACGCACCAAGCCATTCAGGAAGTTATACAAGAATTATAAATTAATGCATTCTGTAATGTCCAACATTCTAAGTAAGGCACTTCAATACCAGTCTCGCCTGCATGACTGATTGCTGAGCCTTCGCATATGTGAAATAACATTTTGAGTTTTTGCCATAGGATCATTCCTTATAGGGCATTGATGACCCACACTGAAGTACAATGCCAGCTGTTGTGTAAAGGATAAAGCAAAAAAAAAAAAAATTTTTTCATTAAATTCAGTGTAATAATTTCACAACTTTGTGGGTTTCTACGCTTTAATTGTTCACAGCAATGATTCCTACTTTCATATACATGACACCTTCATAAGATTTAAACACTGCACCTACTGCATTACAATGAAATATTGACATAATGCGCCACATAACCTTTTTTTTATTTCCTAGCATAATCGACTATACTTCTAGTACTTTTGTATATACCAATTGTCATATTTGTCATTGTACATCACTGATATCTCTTCATACTTTATTGTATCATATGTATTCCACTGTTGAATTGTATGTATATACGCTTTTCTGATATTATCTAACTCTCCAGAACATTTCTCCCTATGCTGCAATAGGTATTTATTATCCAGTTGGACTTTCCTGGTAAACAAATTTCAATAAAATAAAAAAGGAGACAGCCAAACAGATGTGCTGAGCATTGTACTTCTTTAATGTTCATTTTTCTTTCACTATACATTTATGTTTCACTATACCCATGCTATTAGAGTGCTGTTTTTTCTTACAGAGTACAGTTGTAGAACTGGAATCATTGAAAACGTGAGGGTAATAAAGGGTATGATGGTAGAAAGAACTGTCTGCAAGGCAGAGTTACTGATAATAGTTGTTGTGACGCCCCTGCCCTGGCCCAGTAATCAAGGAACCTCTGTCCTCACCACTGGCAACAGCTAGGGGATGTACACACTGGGAGGATGACAAGTACACACACAGTAAAGTGCAATTTGTCTTAAGAGCACACAGAGATCAGTGTCAGTCTGGGGCTGGTTTCTCCCTCTTTCTACAGATCCCCAATAAGACTCCCCATTGGCACAGCTATAGGGTTGAAATCTCAGTCGAGTAGCCCAGCTAAGACCTCCAGCACCCTCTCTGTCCAACCAGTGCTTCATGTCCTTGCCCAAGTAACTGACACACACACACACACACACACACACACACACACACACACACACACACACACACACACACACACACACACACACACACACTTTGAGATTTGATTTGTACACAAACACACTGGGAAAGGCTGGCACAGGTTTGCTAACTATGCCCCCTTCTGTCCAGACTATAAAGTAGTTTCAGTTGCCACCAGCCAACTCTTTATCAGCTACTCTAAGGCTTCTAGCAGATTGTGTCCAATCCTACTGTGTAATGTTACTATTAATCCAAATGGTAGTCTGACCAAGCAAGGCTATTTAGGAGTAGCCTGTACAGTGTCACCAAATGCATATGCAATTACTCTAAGAGCTTAAGTAAGTCCCACAAATATCAGCCACAAAGATAGGTTTAAATATATTTAATAATAAATAATAAAAGAACAAGAGAATACTTAGTCAATCAACACAGTAACTTAGGAGTTCAAAATCACAGGAAATATTTTAAAACAACATTGCAGGACAGTCTCAAATACAGAAAACATCTAAACTAATCTTTACTATATTCCTATCTATATCTAAAAGAGATACTCTGCTCTAAATCTTTCTTACAGCAAGGCAAGTGCAGATGTGATGAGTGGATGTTCTTGGTTAGTCGAAGACAAACTACAAAAATGCCCAGTCTCTCTCAGAGAGAGTTCTTAAATTAATATCAAATATTACTGTTGGATGACGTCACTTTTTGTCATCTGACTTAAGTTTCCAAGCTAAACAGAAACTGACAGAATTTAACATCTCTGTGTTAAAAAATATATATAAATCTCAGGAGTTTGCAGATCTTGAAAGTCATAAAACAATAAAACATTTACAAAACAATGCAGAAGGCACCCTAGTTCTAGACATCATGTCTCCTTGCTGCATTGAAACTAACACAATCGTAAAACAATTTAATTTCAACTTTTTTCTTTGAAGCTTTGCAAGTTAATCTTCTATGTTCCAGCAGGGAATGCCGTGGTTACATTCTTGAAGCTCAGTACTGTACAAACCCTGTTCAACACATACGTCTGTATAAATAATATCAATATTCACAAATGACATAGAATTATTTACAAAATTCTACACAGTTGTACTACCCAATTGTAGTACCTTTGTTCACAGTATGTCTTAACGCTTGGCATTACTATAAACACATTTTTTTTTACTTTGCATACATGCTGTAGTTTTCAGCCACATTGTTAGTAATCTTCATTCTGTGTGTGAGATGTATGCACAGGCATCTCATATAATTTTTAAAAAGTGTTGACAGATGCGTGTGTATCAAGGCTGAGTCCTAAGTCTAAAGTCAATACAAGTTAACACTTTTTATTTGTGAGACTTTATTGTCTGACACACCCTCTAATAGTGTAATTCGGATTAGTAGGGATGCCTAACACATCACTAACAGTACTACTATGAGGCACATGTGCAAAGAATTAGTTAGCCAAAGGTATTGCAATCCCTGTTCTTGTACTGTTCAGATCTGTGCATGTTATTGTGTAGGAGACAACATCATGTTTATCTGTACAGCACTTCAAGCAAATTTTATATTATTCAGAAATAATAATGCATTGAGGGCTAATTTATATATTCTGCATACCCAGAAGGGTGTATCTACATCTTAGAAGCAGGATGTGGGCTATGGAACTTCCAGTATGCTAAGGAACACTGCCTTGTTTCCCAAGGGCTGCTAAAAAAGTACTGACAACAGTTTCAATTAGGAGGTTTACTATCATATTATTGAAGTGGAAAACAAAATCCATCCACATCTGTGAATCAGATGTGCGAAGTTCAGCATATCAATCAGGACAGAATGTCGAAGTGCACACACCAACATATTCGAATTTGCACTTTTGACATTCTGTTGAGAGAGTCACCAGTGCACACTACATAATGTCATCTTCTTGCAGGGGGGCTACTCCCCCTGTGCCCCCCCTGCAACCCCCCATGTGGGGGGCTACACCCCCTGCAAATAATATATTCCTACTCCAAGACTGCACTACAGTAGGGGAAAGGGTAATTTCCCGATCCCCACTGTACCGCAATCTGTTTTCATAATGCCGAAGACAGATGTGTGAATGCACCGTGGTATTTGCAAATACTCACGCTGGTGCAGGTTAGACAAAATGGGAATCGGCCAACTGTTATTTGACATTCCTGTTTTCGTCTAACCTGTACTCATCATTATGATAGTAAACCCAAGGAGGACTATATAGGATAGTGTTTGAATCTTTGAGTATGTATTCTTCTATGCTATTGCTCATTCTTAGTATGTTGATAAATATTTGCAATACCTGCAGTGTTTCAATAATTTCTGTACAAATAATCTGACATATACTTCATGGGAGTTGGCCAGCACACACATTCATGTGCACAGAATTCTTTTAGAATTATTGTAACATGCTTACAAGTTTAAATTGTTACTGACTGACAGAGTTCTCTAGGTTTTTTTTTTTACATTGACTTCCATTTCTCTGCTTATAATGTTTTCACTGTTTAGTGGTTGCATATTCTTGCATTTGCTGTTGTTGGTTGTCTTCTGTAGTTTATATATTTTTGGGCGGAGATGCATATGAGATATTAAAGTTCTAGCATTGTTGTTTAGACTGTTGTTCCTATTACGTTATTCACTGATTGCATACTGATATATGTTGCTTCATAGGTGTAACAGTCTGTACTACCCACGAGTATTATGTTTTTTGTGATATCCATTTTTCTTGCATCACAACAGGTATACAGCTCCCAAATCCAAAGTAAGATGGGGTCATCCTCACGGAAGTCTCATTTCTCAGATACTGAGAATGCGGTCATAATACAAGCCCTCTATCTCCAGGTTGGATGGCTCCTTGATTTACATGTCTATGACAAGCCCTTCCTTGACCATGTCTGGCAGCAGGTGGTTGCTGATGTCAGTACTGTTGGTACGCAGGGCTGGGTATACTATATGATCTGATATAGGACCAGTAATATGATTAAAAAAGCCACTGTCAGAACAAAGGCTGTGTGTGTGGGGGGGGGGTGCAGGGTTACTGGTGTTGGTGGTGGCTATTCTGCTGAACCACCACTCACTTTGACAGAGGAGTTCCTGTCAAATATTAGGGATCCAGGTGACTTAGAAGAGTTTCAGAGTGTGGTGCTGCATGTTGGAGCAGAGGTGGAACAGACCTAGTGAATGCCCCAGGTATGCCATTCAGATATTTATTTTGTCCACTTTTGCAATTGATAGTCACTTGTATTTTTATACTACTTCTATAAACTATTGTGTCCAGGTACATCTGGCACTGAGTTACAATGAACACCTGCAAACTGTACTGGCGTACGTATATTTATTAGTTATGTGTAGTACTCACTGAGATTATATTATTTGCGTGTGCATTTGAGTTATTTTGGCCCAGGTATTATACTATGTTTATTTCTCTTGTATTTTTATTTGTTTTGATGTATTTATAGATGAAGCATTGTCTGGCATTAGGCATATGGCTCTACCTCTCTGTCTGATGTTGGAGGAACATTATCCTCTGATGATAATGGTGGTGATGAACAGGCAAACTCTGGGATTGCAAGAGTATGTCACTCACAGGGAGTGTCACTCCCACATCCTCTCTATACAATATGGGCAGTCATTATGCCTACGCAGACCCATAACACAGAACCATCTGAGAGTGGACAGGATAATGGGGACATGGTTGACCAGTGTAGTGTGGTACCCCCATTTGTGGATATAGCAGAATCTTCCTCTAACTATCCTGAGGTTGAGGTACCACACAACGGTGTTGTAGAGGTGTAGATGCTTACTGCCATCCTTCTGAGTTTGGTGTGTCAGTCACTAGCTGCAACACAATGTATGTGCAGGGCCATCATCAGGATACTCAGGCAAGTTCTACTAGAGCCTCAGCAGAGGTTGTCAGATTACTTTATGCCATATGTTCTAATGTTGGAGACTGCATGAACCATGTGTGTGCGATTTTCTGGACAGCATAAATGACACACTAGACTATGAAGTGTCTCTTCTGGATTCTCTGCTGGGAGAGGGACAGCATTCATGAGGTCAGTCTGCTGATGCATCATCAGATGAAAGCCAATGTGGCCAAGGACATAACAGATCCTGCTCCCGCAGTGGTAGCACTTTCACTGCTACTTTGGTGGAGATATGTCCACACCCAGATGTGGTCATCAGTGTGGTTGTAGCTGTGGACATAGTCATGATGGCAGCTTATCTATCAGACATCATTCACATTCAGATAGAACTTTGCTAATTAGGATTGTGGAAGTAGCAGTGCAAGTCCTGGCACGGGTAGTTCACATGGTTGGGGGTGTCCATGATGAACTTGATCCTCTACCATGAATGGCTCACAGCTATCCAGAATGCCAGGGCAAAATGCTGGCACAAATGCTGTGGATGTGTTCCTGCATACCCAAACACAGTATACCACATGATGACCATGGCATTGTAAACAAGCTCACACAGTTCAAAATGGACTGCAACACATCTGGAGATATTGGCTGTAAGAGTGCATACATCTCTAACACTTACACACTTCTTCTGTATAAGACTTTAACTCCTGTAACACCCCCAGCCATACATTGCAAATGATTGTGACTGCTCCCTGCCCTTTCACAGTCTGTGAGTTAGGCTTGTCTATGTCTGATGCACAGAGTGGCCAGATAATGCATGGTTAGTCAAAGGTCTTGTTTTTACTCTGATACACAATCACTTTGATTTTGTTTAGTATGCCGACCTTCTGTATTTTTATTATTATTTTATTATTACTAGTAGTAATAGTAGTAGTACTTGTGTAAGATAGCTTGCTCAACTGATTGTGCAGATGATGGTGAGAGTGCCCTACCCTCTGGAGGGGTATCAGACTTGGGCTGCATATGTGTGTGATGCACATACTGAGCAGGCAATGCATGGATAGCCAAAATGCTTTTTTCTACTGTATAACTAAAGCAATGAGTAAAAAGATCACACAGAAAAAACAATTAGTTAAAAAACACAAAAAGAAAAATCTAGCAAAGCTTGACTTTCCACTGTGTAATTCCTTAAACATCTTGTATTAGAGGCGACATACGATACTGTATATACAAAATCCCCCTTAAAGATATCAGGTGTTTCAGCTAAATGGCAATTCTGAATGTCCATTACTTTTTCTTTTAAGTCACCTCCAAGTGTATCCAGACAACTGAACTGTGACTTGCAGTCTAAATACATTCTCTATGATATTTCTAGTCTGTGCATGGGCAGCGTTGTAACCATGCTCAATGGGGTTGTGTGACTTTTTTATAGGAGTCATAAGCCAAGGTTCTACTGCATATCCTGCATCCCCCACTAGCTGTCCTTGTAGGAAGTTCCTCTTTCAAACCATTAGGTACAGGTCATAGATGTGCCATATGTGGTAGCTGTGGAAACTATCTGATTGGCTTACACACACATTATAGATGATACATTGTGTAATATATACCACCTGACAATTGATAGAGTGATACCCTTTTCTGTTCACATACTTCCTTCTCAGTTCACCAGGTGGGAGTTTATTTCATTGTGGGTACAGTCTATGTCCCCCCCCCAGTTCTTTGTGGGAATTAGTTATGGGATAGAAATATTGCATTGTGGTAGCTCTCTCTTCTGCAGTACGTGGAAACCAGATATGCTGCCCCACATGTTGAGATTCTGCATTGATGAACTGGTTGAATGTTCTTGAGGCAGATGCCTGTGAACCCCCCAGTGTGTTCCCTGTAGGTCTGAAAAGTCCCTGTAGCTAAAATACATAAAGCTGCACATACCTTAGTCTCCATTGGGTTGAGTTCTCCATGATTCCCTTGAGATTTCAAATGGTGTCAGCAGATGTCTATCATTTCATGTATGGTATCCCTGTCAACCCTGTAGCAGATGAGCAAGTAGCCGATCGGAAGTTAAATGTGGTCTAAAGACTCTACACCTTTGAGGGTTACATCTGGCACCTGCAGCAATAGCACCTCTTATGAGAGCCTGTTGCAAATACTGGTTTACAATGCTTGCAGCAAGCCCTAGCATTCTTTAAACATTTTCCTGTCTCTGTATTCCAGCATGTGTTTGAATTCAGAGATGAAATGAGTACAGCATGTTCACGCGTATTTTACACATTTCTAAATTGGCCCACCATCTTTTTTGCTTCATTCACACACAGCAAGGTTCATTATATGATCATTAGCATATTCTACTGCTAACCTTTGTTTTGCAGCCACACTCTATGTGTATTGCAGTTTCCTGAATCGCAACCCCCCTGCTCATCCCTGCTCATTGCAGACACAAGCTAAGTGCAAAGAGCAGGCATTCATGAATCCTGGCCATAAAGTATTTATTGTCCCATGGCTCACACCTGCACAGCAGCTATCTGTGCTATGTCTATATGCAAATCTATTGAGTGCAGGTTATTTCCAGTGACTACAGCAATGCAAAAGCTAGTTCAAAGAAATGTTCACTTTCTAAAACTGCTTAAAATGGGAAAAAGATTTACTTGTACTGGAATTAGTCCATTGATGTGTAAAGTCTCAAATGACTTCAGATTTTTGTTGGAGGCTATGGATGATTGAGGCACTGACCAAGCCCATTTGAAACAATGGTTGTCAGTTAAAGCAAGTGGCACACGGAGAAGCTATTCAGAATGAATTTAAAAAAATATAAAGGGGTTTGAGTATTGTCTATAGGGATGTCCTTATGTGGACACCCTTATTGGTTCTTAGAAAGTTGTGAAAGGGGAAGATGAATGAGATAGAAAATAGGGAGATATAAAAGGAAGACATCAAGAGGGTTATGCTTCTGGTGGTGGGACAGGAAAGGGTCTGTATTTTTGAATGGGTATAGACCTCCATATTTTTGAATTTATTTTTATATAAGAGGGACGTTGGGGAAGGAAGTAGAGAAGAGACTGTAAGAGACAAGATCAGGAAAGGAGGGAGGTGAAGAGGAGTTGCAGCAATGCCTATCCTGGTCTGGATGACCTCAAAATTTCTCACTGCTTGATGGTCACGCAGTAGAAGACCCCAGTGATGTGAGATTGCAGAGGCCTCTGATGGCTTGATGGTCAGAGACTCCTGGATAGCAGGACTTGCATCCACTGAATAAGGTCTTTCATGGGCCAAAGGTGTTTATCCACTGCCCACTCCCCCACATCCTTGCAGAGTTCATGACATCCATGGCTTTTCAGGCTGCACTGCGTCAGGACAGGAGCTACCTCCCAATCCTGTCAGCATGTGCTTTGTTGGGTAGAGGGTGATCTGGAACATTCCGTGACCTTGAAGAAACATGGTTGGGCTGCTCCTGGGATCTCTGGACTTGTGAAAAAGAGAACATAAAATAAGAAAAAGGAAAAAAAAAAAAAAAGAAAAAAATGCATACATAAAATAAAAAAAAGAGAGAAAAGGTAAAAAGTCACACAAAGCTGAGACACATTCACATTAACAGTGCTTACTAAGCATTTAATAAGCAAGTTTAAGTTATAAAATGGTATATTTTACACTGAGAAAATATTCTAAAATATGGCACCAATATGGATTGTGCTAGAAAGATTATTGGTAATACAGTACTCCTGCAAGTCTGCTTTCATAGGTTCATAGATTAGTACTAGGCTAAGTGCCCTTGTGGGCCATTTTAAGCCCAGCCAACTACTCCATGGGAGAATCAAACGCTGCACCTTGTGTCTGTAAAGTAAACACCTTAACCATTATGCCAACCTCCTTTCCCTTTGATTACCACTTACATCTTAATGATTTCTTATAATAAATTATGTGCTATTTTCAATTTATTTGCAGTAAAACATTTTCCTTAATCCTACATTTTGATTTCATAAGCATGAATACCGTTAGCATACTCATGATCATTTTCAGTGAGCCTATAAAGCTTCCTTTGTGCTTGCTATGCATTGTAACTGATCTCCCCTTTGGCTACAGAAAGAACAAAAGGGATGCATGGTTGTTTACCTATCTTATATGTCCATGCATAACTCTGTAATGCAAGCATTTTTCCTTTAATCAGATATGATAAATTTAGTAAACAGCAGTGATCCTTCATACACTACACACAAATTGCTAACAAGGCTAAATGACTTCTTATTCAGTGACAGTTTTTTACTTCATATTACTATTGTTTCGTAACTGTGTTTACTGAAAGTAAAAGCTAAAACATGGCTCTGGCTTGTCTGGTTGTGGGTGAGGTACACTTTACAACTTTTGCATTGCCATTTATATGCCTTTCATAGATTACATGTGTTTTCCTGACTTAATATCAGCATAAGTAGCTGTCAGGAAGAGAATTCATTTGTGCAAAGACAATTTGAGCACTTCAGTCTGCAACATGTTTTATGCAGGTCATTCACTGGCAATTTTGCCCCCAACCTCCACTCTACCTAGGGTGTGGTGACTTACTCTGGTCGCCCATCTTGTATGTGCATCAGGAATTCTGGAAATAATAACTGTCTTTGTGGTTTACACTGAACACTGTATTTTTAGAAGGCTTTTGCATTTCATAGAAATAATCCTTTCAGTACAAAACATATTTATACGTATATATGTCATTTATGTAGCATACTTTCACACTGTTATCCTTAGACTAATTAAAAACCTATAAAAATGAAGAGGGAAAGGAAAAAAGTAAAAATATTTGCTGTAGAACTCTGACCTTATCACCTGAACCTGCAAAACCCAATTGGCCAGCTGGTTGGCCCTCTACTTCTGTAGGTCATCACACCTGTGCTGACACTACTGCCCAGAGTGGATGATCCCTTTCAGGGATGAGAGGTGATTATCTATCTCCTGCCAGATGTTTATTTTTCCATTCAGTGCTGGGCACTACATTATCAAATTTCTGCATGTATGACGAAGACCATGCTCTTAGTCTCCTTGTCTGACCAGCAGACGGGAGCTGCCATCTTTAGACATGCCAGAACAAAAGTGAGGAATAGAAGTATAGGACAGAGCTTCAGATGGTGGTAACCACACCCTCTGAGGTGTGACTTCACCATGCCCAACCCATGTGACCGTATAAGGGTATATTACCCATGGAGGTGATAGTGGTGTCATAGGTTCATCAGTGTATACTAGGCTAACGATCACTGGGGCATTTTTAAGCATGGCCATTCATCCCAAATCTCTGAGGAGTTCTGGTATCCTTGATAAATGTAAGTAGGAGCTTGGGAGATGAAACATTTACAAGCAGGGGTGTTTGAGTTGAACCATTTAAAGGTTGCTTGTATCCATTAGATACATAGGTGCTAAGCCAGGGATGAATTTCCTGTTCCCCATTCAGTTGTCCAAGTTACATGTGAATTGGGTTAGGGAGGAACTTTGCTTCATATGAATGGAAAGCCTGTTCCAGTAAGGGGTAGTCTCTAAGATACATACCTGTCTCTCCAGCATGTCCTATTTGTATAACAGACAAGGTTTAGGTTTTTAGAATGGATAAGTCAGGTGCTGTTTGTTTTGTGGAAATGCAGGAGGTCCATCAAGGTGGGGTCCAACAATGCCTTGAGTGCCAAGCTTGTTTGAATTATAGTTATCCTTAGCTTTGGAAGCTATTTTTGCCTCAAAGTCTGCTTTCACAGACTTGACTAGTTCCCTGATTCACTTGTTTATAGTAATGAAGGACTTATTACTGCTCTGTTATGCACATTCCCTTTTACTTCTCTACAGGATTTTCTTCATTTGTTGTACAACCTATTAAGACCAGAGGTTCACCAGGGTGGCATGGCTTGTTTTTGCTGTTTGACCTGGGCTTATTTTGGTTTGGTACTGCCATTTTTATGCAGTTGTTTATGTGGTCATACTGGGCTTTTGTGTACTCTTCTGCATAGGCTTCTGTGTTTTATGTATTTTGGAGAGCTTGGAATCTAGCTGTGCCATCCCTTAATAGGAGGCAACATGCCTTAAAAAAGTTCTTAAAGATTTTGTGTTTTTCTGGGGGTCTAGTTTTGTCTTAATTTCCATTGAGATCACTTTATGAGCTGAACTTACTAGCGAGGGCATCACACATTAGGGGGTGCAGTGCTCTCCCATATTTGTGAGTACCAGATCTAGGATATTTGTTCCCCTGATGGGAGTACAGATCAGCTACTTCAAGATACTCAAATTCACAAAGTAGAAGAATCTTTTGGTCTGTATGTTAGTGGTTCTGTATGCCTCCCAGTTAATGGAGCTATAGTTAAAATCACCCATGAGTATGGTACTGGACTGGAAAGTGAGTGATTCAAGTAACTCTAGCTATGATGTGTAGCTTTCCTGGTTGATGGAGGGGGACCTGTAGCTAGCAAGACTATGGTAATATATTTTTCTCATAGTTAGTTGGACATCGAGCAGCTCAAGCATGTCATATTGTTTGACCAGCCATGAGGTGAGTTTATCATTTATGTGGATTGATACATCTCTGCCTTTCACTCTTTCACATTCAGTGGGTGAACGGAATGTGTGAAAGGCGTTATAGCCATGCACTGCCAGGTGCTTTCCATGGCTTTAAACCATGTTTTAGTAACTGCACAGAAGTCAGCATTCTCCAGGGTGAGGAAAGCTTCTAGGGGGTGCAGTTTCTTGTTGAGGCATCTAGCATTGAGCAGTAACACCTTTAATGTGTTCTGAGTAGCTTGTTTGTGTTGGAAGGTTTGTCTGTTTGGCAATGCCTAAAAAGGCAATATAGGGGTGGATAATATGGATAATGTTTTTGCCAATATCCAAAAACCTAGAGGTGACAGGCAGAGACCATGCCTGGCAAAGCAGCATGGTCTGCTGACCATGTCCTCCCAGGCTGACAAATATTGCACCCCTTTGGAATGACACCAGTAGCTAAGCTAATTGTTAAAGGCGATCATTGTCTGTCTGTATTGTGGCATCATCCTTGGAGATGGTAGACTGCTGCTCAATGTTAGACTCATACTTTCCTGTGACACATATTCTGAGAGTTCAGTCATCTCTCTCTTAATATAGGCCAGGGAGGTACATCTCAGGTCATTTACACCCAAATGGACTATGACTGAGTCATACTGGTACTGAGGGGTGAGTGACCTGAATGCTTGTGTGATCTGCTGGATCCTGGCCCCTGACAGGCAACTTACTGTAACCTTTTCTTTATCCAGCCTTGTAAGTGGGACATCAGTGTGTCTCACAATGGAGTCACCTATGACCAGAATGTTGGATTGTGAAATGTATCACCTTATAAGGTTGGTAGTTGAGACATAATGAGATGTAGCTTTATGTGTTGTGATGGGAATTGTCTTGTTTGTATACATGAAGAGTTTCTGAGGACTGCTCCTGAGAGGCCTTTGAGGCTTGTTTTGTTTTCATGTAAGCACCTCTGCATATTGTAGGCCTGTGTGTATGGTCCTTAGTGGGTGTGTATGACTCACTGACAACCTGTTTGTTGCATTTTATGTCTGCAAGAAAATCTCTGGCCTTCAGAGACAATGTGTAAGTACATCTGTCACATATTGTATTTGTCTGTTGGAGAATTAAGTGGTTATCAGTGTATATGAGGCAATTGCTACATTGCCTCAGGATGCCCATGTCAACCAGATGATAGAAAGTGCCCATCCATGGTTGCCAGTCTTTCTGTACTTGCAAGGGATAGGTGTGGAGGGTGTTTATAACTGGAGAAAGGGGAGTTCTTACTTGATGTAATCTGCAGCTAACCTAGCCTGTGATGGTGCCCAGTGCCCAAATCAGATGATCACTGGACAGTGATAGTCCTGAATGCTGTGATAAGGTAATGGAGACCTAAATTGTCCTAAATTAATGCATAAGCAGTGCTCACCAAGCAAACTAGTTGCCAGGTGAGTATCACAGGACTGAGGTAAAGGTCCAAAGTGTTTTATTATTGGAAAATTTCAACTTCTGGTGTTTGCTTATAAGCAAGGGACCACTAACTACCGCTGCATGAAGAGTAGCTTTGCACAAACATGAGGCTTAAATACACTCAGAGAAAAAACAAATTTAAAACTAACTGAGCCCACAGACCAATCAGGTAAGTATACAGTGAGCTTTCTACCAGTAATTCCCAGTTCAGATGAGTGAAATCAGCCCTCCCCTGTCACAAGAGTGCACACTTAGACCCTCTTAATGTAAAATGACTGGTTTGGAGCCCACATGTTGACGAACAACAAACAAATGCCTGGAACTTACTTAACAATTCATTAGAATTCACTAGGGGTTGGGAGGGTGGCCTAATGGTTAAGGTGTTCACCTTACAAACACAAGGTACAGGGTTTGAGTCTCACAAAGGATAATTAGCTAGGCTTAAAATGGCTCACAAGGGCAGTTAGCCTAGTACTAACCTCTGAACCTATAAGATACAATGTGATTAGTACAGAACAGCAGCCAGTTTAAAGCACAGCTTGAATATGAAAAGTGCAGAAAAACAATTAAATATTACAGTAGGACTCACAGTAGATAAAAAAAAATGCAAGTGGAAAAATTATACTTAGATCTGTTTTTGTAATTGCATTATGTAATTAACGTTTAAATTTTGTTTATGGCTTCAGTTATGGTAAGCGAGTCTTAGGAAGTGATAAGGTGTGTCACGGTGTGATGAATGCATGTGGACTAGGCCTCAATGCAGTCGAAATTAAATGCTCACTCAGTGCAGATCTATATCCAAATACTCTGGTATTTTTATATTTCATGGAGGCATTCTGTGTACTGCCACTCACTTCCTGGGTCAAGTGCTGCTGACCGCAGCTTGTTCATGATCACCCAAAGTCATTTGATGCCTGTAACATCACATACTTCAACACACATGGCTGCATTTCATAGAGATCAGCTTGACTGAGCTTCATTTGCATGAGAAGTTCATAAATGGGCCATGCATTTCTGATAGGAGTTTCATAGCCTCCATATTTAGTTGTCCTCAGCCAAGGTCATTGCAAATTGGTGTGGGAATGTTTGAAATTGTCAAAATAAGCTACTTTATACTTAGAAAACACTGAAAACTATTCAAATTCAATTTAATGGACAGCTTACTATACAGAAACTCACTGGTTTTGCAGTAAAGAGAAATTAATGTGGAATTGCTGTATTTTGATATCAGTGATGGCAGCAGTAATGATGTGAAATGTCATTCATTAGTTGTGCATACATGGCTGTGCAGTGTATACAAGAAGGTTAAGGGGAGAGGACATTGAACATTTTATTCTCTGCTGATCAGGTTATGACAACTACATGGTGATACTGGAAATGATTGGTGCTCGCACTGATGTTTTCATTGGTTCATAATGCTGAGTAGGTAGTGGTTGAAAACCTTAATAGTACTTTGAGAAAAATGTATGGAAGCCTGCTTTACATTACTAATATGAATATCTGCTGTCAGAAGACTGAATTGAAATTAGTACAACTGTTGTATTAATTCCTCATCTTAATGATGTTATGCTTTTGGTTTGAATTTAGGTTTCAGGGTTCTTTGCTTCATGTTGGTGCTATCATTGTTTGGCAAGGGACTGTTAACAGCTCATTTTTGCAGTATTAAATTTATTTTTGGGTAATCTTTCAAGTGTTTTGCTGCAGTGGTGATGAGTGGATTTAATTTCTCTAAATCAATTTTACTAGGGGTACTCCTGTATGTTATTTCAGGTAAAGACATGATGCAGTAGCAGGGATCCAGAGAGAGGAAAGACAACTTCAGCCCTGAAGGGAACCACATGGGGGCTCTCAGGGCATATGACAAGTGCCTGTTTGGCAAAGGGGGTGCCAAAACAAGCTGAGAGAGCTAATGTGTGGAACCATGTATTTTTTTGGATATAAATACAGCTGGGGAAGGAGGAACCAAACATTGATACAGTGCAGGAAAAGGACTAACAATATTGTAAGATGTGCCAGAGCAAAGGCCCAGCATGCACTTGCTCATAGCAGTACCAGTGAGGGGCCTCCAATACTTACCCCATTTACACCAGATAAGGAATCCTTCCTTTCCATACAGGGAGATGATTGCAACATACTTCTCAACCTCCTAAAGCAAGAAATCTGGACAAATCCATAAATAATGGGGGACAAAGGCCAAAAAACAGGTACAATTTTTAAATATTGCTCTTACAAACTTAGAAAGTTGATAGAATAGCAAGTTTTGCATTGACATAAATTTTCTGAAGGATATGAAGTCTGAAATGCAAATGTCTGTCTTTATTTTCTGACTTCAGTCCTCAAAGATTTGCCAGTCATTTGCCAGAAAACCACGATTTTATGAGAAACAGACAAAAATATGAGGCAACAATCTGGGCAGTTGAGAGGTATGGATTGCAACACTGATGAGGATGCCACAGGCATAATAAGAGGTGGTGTGTACTCTAGCAATTACCCACCTCAGCAGCAACCACATTTATCCACGGAGGAAGGTTACTGCATCCCACACAGCAAATTCACATGCTGAAAATTACTACAGTGGTTGACTACATGTAATACATGACAATTCTTATCAATAGGTCTGCCCATCAGGCATGTGTTCTGAGTGGGCATGGCAAGTGAAATTCATAATTTAGTGTACATAATTCATTATTGTGGCTCACGATCTTGGTAAAGTCATTATCAATTATTCTTCACTGGGCTGGCAGAAACAAACAGTTCCACTGTATCAGCACAGCTGGAGGATGTCAACATCAGAATGGCTGTCGATTATGATAACATAACAGTTATATTTATTTATTTATTTTATTTATTTCCAGTTTGATTATTGGGGAAGTCCACTGGGCCCAGAGAGCTCATTTTCAGTGGAGGCCCTGGGAGAAAAGCTCCATGAAGCAGATTACAGTAAAGATAGCAGTCCGATAAAAATAAAAGTACAAGTACAAATACAGATCAAATAATACAAAGCATGAGCAATACTGGCCATATTGGAAAAATGTTGTGCAGATACATTTTAACAAATACACACAGTTAAAGTCAAAAGTCAAAAGCTATTTACAATATTTACAGAGTGTGAGAGATAATATGGGAATTAGCTTTAGAAGGTTATAACCAGCTATAAGGTGCTTAGGAACTCAGGAGGATACACTCCCAGGGGCTTTTGTTAAAGAGTTCTAGGTAGGGACAATGCAGTTACATTTCCATTTGGAAGAGAGGTGGGTGTAAAGCTGAATTTTGAAGTTGTGTTTGACATTGTCCTTAGTGTAGAAGGGAGAGAATTCCATTTCTTACCTAAGAAGGAGAGGCGAAGTTGTCCAGCAGGACGTTTAGGTACGTGGACAGTAATTAAGTTTTGGTGTTCAGATCTGAGAGTTCTATTTGGGGTGTATGGGGGAAGGATGTTAGTTAGAGCAGGGCATTTGGCTGGATTAAATATTAGTCTATGTGCTGTAGTGAGCTGGAGGAAGTCCAGGTAATTTGAATTCTAACCAGTTGAGGGATTGGAGGGTAACACAGTGATGGCTGGAATGTTTGGCTTTAGTGGCAAATTTAGAAATTTTGTTATAACAGCTTTCAAGTTTGGAAGTGATGGAAGAGGATAGGTTAGTTAGTAGTGGGGTGCCATACAGAAGGGAGGGAAGGAGGTAAGAGGAGGCCAGAGTATGCCTGGTAGACGTAGAGAGGAAGTGGTTGTTCCTGTATTGCATACCTAGTTTTTGGTGGGTTTTCTTTATATATTGCTGACTATGGATGTCAGACTTGAGGTGCTCATCTATAGTTAGACCGAGTAGTTTGGCAAAGGGAACAACTTTGATCAAAGAGTTGCTTTGGCTAAAGACTTGAAAGGAACTTTTATCAAAAGAGAAAGATTTTGAGAGTGTGAATAGTAGTATTTTAGAATTGTTAGCATTGAGAGAAAGGTACGTGGTTGGTGTCACTTTCGTGTGTTGAATTGGAAACAGTATCGCATTCCACTCTACGGCTTTTTTTGTTTGGATTGTTTGGTTATTAGTGAAAAGCCACACTTCTTTTGGTTTCATTGAGAGAAAGGTGATTTTGGTGCATCCAGATCTCAGTAGTTGAGAAGGCCGTCTGAGTTTTAGATAGGGGCTCAGGAAGGTTAGAGGCAGAGCAGACAAGTGTAGAGCCATCTGCATAGTGGATGACTTTGGCATTACGAATAGCAGAGTGAAAGTTATTGATAAAGATATTAAACAGCATAAGTCCGAGGATGGACCACTGTGGTACTCTGGCAGGGGTGGGTAAGAAAGGTGAGGTGCCTTTTTTCCATTTCCAGCCTGAGATCTATCTGACAGATAGCTTGAGAACCAGGAAAGCATGTTTTGGGGGAGATTTAGGTTAGAGAGGTGACTTAGAAGGTGCTTATGGGAAACAGTATTGAATGCTTTAGAGAGATCTAGGAGCACTGTGAATACCAAGTTCCCAAATCTTGGGCATTTATGATACAGCCTGAGGACAGTGGCAATGTGATGAATGACCAAGGTTGTATTTGGAGGTCTTTTCACAAATCACTCATTCCAATAAATGTGAAATGTTAAGTGGAAGACACAACTAAGCACAGATCTGTATGTGGATGCCACCAGACATACCCAAATGGAGGAAACAGACAATCTGCTAGCAGACAGTTTGTCTCACATATCACCCCCACCCTGTTGCCAGTGGCCAGCAGCCAAAGTATGCATGCAAACATTACTCAGTTTTTATTCTAAGGAGGGAAGCTCATCTGTGCGCCCTCTATGGCTAATAACACAGAACCAACGGGCCTTAACAACATCACAGGTTGCCTATAACATGACTCAAAACATGGACCTACCAGACACAGTTGTATACAAACTTCAACAAAGCCTCCAGATGGCCTATGTACCCATATAAGGATGTGGATCTGTGCATCAACATGCATTCTTTTGACTAGGGGGAACATCACTTGATGCATGCATGCATAGAGACATCCTGACTCTCCTCATCTGTGAGGTATACCAATAAATCATCATGGACCTTCTCTAAAAGGACACAGGTAATATCCCAACTGTGTACCAAACACATGTGTGATTTGTTTAGCCTACACCATGTCCATTACATCTGCTCAATGTCCTCAACAAGCTCACCAAGGGCATACATGTTTACAACGCTAACCACTATTGCTCACATCCATCTAATTTCCACCCTCTTCTATGCCTCTCCCATTTATACCAACTTATCAAAACACAGCCTTAACAAACTAGCTACCTCCTATAACAATATTGCCAGATTTGCTACTGGTTCCTCATATAGAACTCACCACTGTCAAAACCTTAAACACCTAGATTGGCTAGAACTTCATAATCGACTTCAGTTTCAACAACTTATAGACCATAAGATCCTCTATCTTCCTAAAAATACTCCTATAATTAATAGCCTTCTTACCCCCTACAGTAATTTGACAACCCTTCGCTCAGCCAATAAAGTGCTAGTATCTACAGTCAAATCCAAAAATAAGGCCAGTGATTCACTGTTTGCCAACACTGCTGGCAAATCCTGGAACCTGCTTCCCATGAAACTCTCATCTCTCTCCTCAGCAAAACTGTTCAAAAAAAACAACTCAGAGAATACCTTATTAACCACTGGTTATGCCCATGTAGTAACCCAGACTAATCCTTCCACCACTTTCTCTGAACCCTACCTACATAACTTTTTGCAATTTAATTCCAATTCTCTCTATGCCTTAGAGAGTAGACCTACCTAGTCTAATTTTTAGTCTCTACAACTCTCTCTTACACTCAATCCTCTACTAACTTTACACTTGCATAGATTGCTGCTTGCAGCATTAACTTGCTATCACATATAAAAATCTATATAGACTTTTGTTATATTTCTTATTTAATGCTGCCTTAAAGTTGTTATGCTACTGTAGGATAATGGGATGACTCACTGCTTAATACTGTACCTGGAGCTGTAATATTTTCTATTGTATTTTTTTTTATACTTCTGGGGCGGCCACGGTGGTGCAGTGGTTAGCATTGTCGCCTCACAGCAAGAGGTTCTCCGGTTTGATCCTCGGCTGGGGTGCCTTCTGTGCGGAGTCTGCATGTTCTCCCTGTGGTCGCGTGGGTTTCCTTCAGGTGCTCTTTTTCCTCCCACATCCCAAAGACATGCAGTAGGTGGATTGGACACTCTAAATTGGCCCTAGGTGCGAGTGCTTGTGTGTGTGCCTTCTGTGGAAGGTTGGGCGCTGGGCTGGCAACTTGACACTGTAAAACTCCACTGCCAATCATGAGCAGACAGGTGATCTGCTGTGGCAACCCCTAACCGGGAAACGCCAAAAGAAGAAGTATTTTTTTTTATATTTCTCTTTCTTAATAGTGCGCCACGTCAAATTTGTTTATTGTTTAATCTCTTTTCTTATTATTCTGCTACTTTAACACTAATTTTTGTCTATAAAACATTTGTATTCTTCACCTTAAAATAGTACTGCACCTAAATTTGTTACTTTTTTTACTTATTTGTACCTGTAGTTGCTAATATTTTGCTTATGTGGAGCTTTTCTCCCCGGGCCTCTACTGAAAATGGACATATATCCAGTTAGACTAGCCCGGTCAACAAATGTAAAATAAAAATAAAAATAAAATAAAATCCTGTGTAACTTGACCTGGCCAAGGCATCTGACACAAATCCACACTGAGATATTACTTTGAAACTATCACAAGTGCCCATAAACACATATATCAGCAAGTGGGTAGATCACTGGATCACATAATGACAGATACATATGTTGAAGTGTGTGATGTGACTTATATCTAGAGTCCAGTGATCAGGTCCATACCCCAGGGCACCATAATAAGCCTTTTCCTGTTTCATTATTTTAAGTCTCACACATCAAGAATGGCTTACACATCCTTTGTCCAGCCAGCTTTCTGGAGGACTACAGATTATGGACAGCCCCTGAATTCAAGTGTGGTATTGGCATAATGCAGACATTATCAACCCACACAAAGGATCACTGACACAGCCATGGAGACACAATAAATGAACAAAAATCATGGGGGATTAGTTCCATTATAAAAGCAAATACACAAGCTAATTATAATATAGGCAGCACACCATGATGAGCAGATGACCTGTGTACTTAGGTAGATGCTATGCGGAATGTCCACCAGCATATGCCACAGTAGTGACTACTCTCTTGTATGTAACACAACCTCTGAGTATGTGCAGGACATCCACATCAAAGGGCATTACAATTCCATAGTTCTCAGCCCTCATCATACCAATTACTGAGTACAATGTGCCCTTTTTCATGTACCTCACAACACATCTTCCAGGGATGAGTTACTCAAGTGCACTACATTTGCCACATTGAGCTCCCACACATCTTATTGGCAATACGCATGTATTCTTTTTGTTGCATAAACATTAGTGTTTGATGTTGTAGAACCCCCCACAAAGTGTCATACAAGATACATGTGTGCTGTACACTGTAGCTGATTGACAACATTGACGGCATAGGTTACATTCATGACAGTGTGGATTGTGCCATATATATGCCATGTACACCTGTCAATTAATCAGGAAAGCTCCTAATTTCAAATTCAGGTATAACAGTGTTTCTCCTAATACCTCCTGCAGATGTTAAATTTTGAGGAAGGTATGCTTGATTCCCCTGATAGATTGCTGGCAAATCATCACAGCTGTATAAGTGTGTTCATGTAGAACCATCTATGATCACTCACAATCACATATGTTATGTCAAAGACATGGGATTAATGGTGGTATTAATCTGATATTGTCAATGGTTGTGTGTGCCTCTGTTTAGTGTTATCCATGACCCTGTTACTATGTGTCCCACTTGGATGAGACCTCTGCTGACATTACATTTATATTCAAGCAATTTATTTTGCACAGCTTCACAGTATGCACCTAATCCCTATTGTATATACCGTCCCTGATATACGTCCTCTCCATTGTTATGTCACCTTGTGTGACAGTCACATAATATACAATAAATGTGCAGTACGTTCTGTATTATGTAGATATGTTATTAGTTTTCATGCTACAACTATCTTCGTTGACATGTCCTAATCTGCTGAACATTAAGGTTTTACCTGTCCTCTTCCCCTGTGCCCATTCTTACAATTCATCTGTGTGTCCCTTTTCAATACACACACTTCCTCTGACTATTTATTTATAAATCAGTCTATGCACCATTGCTGATCATTTACAAAACTTTTATTCAGTATGCCTGAAACAGGATTTCACACTACTCTGCACTGTGTATACTTTCATGTAATGTGTTGGAAGTGTATACATTGCTTTATTAATAACCCTGCTAGTCACTGTGGCTTTCTACACAATTTCAAAGACCTAGTTTTCCCATAAGTAAACAGGTATACATGTCTGCGAGTGTTTGTCTTGCTTTACACAGTTTCCTGGCCAACAACACTGTTGCTGGCCACAAAACCACACTTGTTTACATTTAAACACAGTGCACGGCATGCATATGTAATTACCTCAGCTGCTCACCGTGCAAACATGTAAAATCCAAGAAGGTTTTGTGCAAAGCCTACATGGAGTTTATTGAATCCCCAGGTGTGTATACCAAGATTATATATTCCCAGTTCTGAAAGAGGTATACGCCTCCTTGAAATTGATTACATGCATAGATCTGTAACATGTAGGACTGCATACATATCTGCAGACCTCACAAGATCCAAATGTATTGAAAGTTGTAAAACATGATCATTGATAAATTGCCTAAACTAGGCATCAATCCTTACATCACTAGGTGGGTTGCAAATTGGCTTACAGATAGGACCCACAGACTGAAAGTTGCAGATTCCAAGTCAGACTGTCGACCAGTCACAAATGGAGTCCCACAGGGCTCGGTCCTGGGCCCTCTCCTGTTTGGCATCTACTTCTCAGAAGTCCAGGCCAACACAGAAGGACTTTGGCTGACCAAGTTCACTGATGACTGCAAGCTAGGAGTCATTGCCAACTCCTCAAGTGATGCAGACATCCTACAAAAGGGCGTCTCTGAGACCAGTAACTGGTGTCAGAACCATGGCCTGAAGCTTAACGCCAAAAAATGCGCTATCATCCCCTTTGGAAAAAATTCAGTTCCCATGAATTACCACATTGATGGGAGCCCACTGAATACTGAAGGGGCCATAAGAAATCTGAGCAACCAGGTCGACATCCACCTCACTTTTGACCACCACATTGCCACTGTGGTCAGAAAGTACTTCTAAATGGCACATCTTATAACCAAAGGTTTCACATCCAGGAAGAAAGAGGTCATCATCCCTCTCTACTCATCCCTCATTAGACCAATCATCAAATATAATGCCCTGTTTGGCATGTATCTGACCAGACACCTGCAACAGCTGGAGAGGTCACAAAAGTACCTCATGAAAAGGACCCTAGGCCTTAAACACATGTCATACATGGACAGACTCAAGAAACTTCAGTTGATCTCAGTCTCTTATTGTCTACTTAGAGGTGATCTCTGCTTGACTTACAAAGCCATGTCCAATCCAGCCCCACTTGAAATGCTACACCTAAAGAAATCCCAATCCCCCCGCACCACATGCTGCAGAGATTGCAACCTCATTACCACAAATAACAGAACATGCTGGAGGGACAGGTTTATGTCCCAAAGACTGCCCATACTCTGGAATAAGCTTCCCATTCAAGTTAAGCAGAGCACCTCGCTGGCCCTCTTCAAGAGAAATCTTGACAAGTGGATGAGTAACAGAAAGGTCACTCCAGGGATCATTCCACTTGCCCTACTGGATAGGGGCACTGTGAACTAACATCGGGTGGCACGGTGCCTGGGCAACTTTCTTGGGTTAGGCTTGTAAAGGCTCCAGGGCCATTAGTCTAGTACACACCTATGAACCTATGAGGAGAATAAATCTAAGATGATTTCTCTGCTTAGTTTAGCGGAAGCAAACCATTGTCAAGTGGGAATGGAAATCAAAAGACAAGTCGATAAAAATCAGGCAGCAACTGAATGTTCCAGAAAACAAAAGAAAGAATATAAGGAGAAGGATCCAACGAGAAGGCAAGAAATGTAGAAAAGGTATAAATATAGTTTCTAGTACAGAAAACCCTTGGAACAACATCTTGTCAATCAGGGCCAAATGCAATAATGATTAAGGGGAGGTGAATTTAAACCAAAAGACGAAAGGGCAATATTGGTGGCCCAGGATAGTGGACTATGTATGCATTGGTTCATAACGTCCATTGAACATGTGGGAGAAACAGACAAATGCAGGTTTTGTAAAACAGAACTGGAAACAGTCACACATCTTGTTGTTGGGTGTGATACACTAATGGCAAAAGGACTGTTTACTGAAAGGCATAATAATGTGGCAATACTGTTGCACTGGGGATTGTGCAAACATTATAATACTGAAGTAGATGAGAAGCATTGGAAACATGAGCCACAAAGCATTCTAGAAAATGAAGTTTATATCACATGGGATTACCCATTGCCAACAGTTAAAAAAAAACAGATGTGAGTAAACCAGATGTAGTATCCATGAAAAGAAGATAAAAGTATCATTGATCACTGAAATTGTTACACCCACTGACTGCCATGTCTTACATATAGAGAGACACCAAGTCATAAAAGAGCAGGATATACAGGCAGAAATGACAGCAATGTGGAAGAAGGATACCCAGACAGTCCCGATATTAGTACGAGGAATGGGTCTCATAAAAATGAATTTAGTCTTATTTACTATTAACCAGTGCATCAGGTCCCAGTCGGTTGAGGTATTCCTACCTCACCTCCCCCTGAAAGGCTTGTAAAAGCATATAGGGTCATTCCGGAAATAACAAGTACAGAAGGCTTTCCCCACCACGGAACATGTTTTAATAAGGTGTTCCTACCTCACCTCCCCCTTAAAGACTTGTAAAAGCATATTGGGTCATTCCAGGAATAACAACAAGTACTGAAGACTTTCCCCACCATGGAACATGTTTTAATAAGGTCAATATCCACTAAAATTCCTTGCCACCTGTAAACCTAACAAACTGGGTCCAAAAAGCACTGGTGAATGTCCCCATAACTCCCGCTTGTAATCTGTTTAAACTGAAAAGCATTAGGTTGGAAGGGTTAGACTTTCCTGTAGCCTTCTTTCTTCCCGAATTAAGGTAAAAACAGCGTGCTTTCTACTGTTCAATAGATGAGAGTAGTGTGCTCTGCACCTCCAGGCAGTGCATTTCTCAATAATATAAGTGAAACAAACGTGCTACAAAAGGGAATTGGAAAACGGGCACTCTGCATTGTAAATTGAGAAGCAGGCAGAGAACTGTGTAGTTAACAGCAGGGCTTAGGAACAGAGTATTAGGCATATAAAAAGAAACAAACAAGCGTGCTTGTACCTCATACCTGCACATGCTGCCTCTAGGTATCTGCTTTACTGGTTTAGCCCTGTTTCAGCCCTTCATCTCCCCCCTCTCTCAGGTAATCAGAGGTTACATAATCACCTACCTGACCAGCCATTTTCAAATTAACCAGTGTATCAGGTCCCAGTCGGTTGAGGTATGTTCACATACTTATGTATTTAGTTCTTGTTTCTTTATCTGAGCTCAATGTGCTAACTGTTTACTGCATTTACTCACAAACTGAAACCCTGATGAGTTACGGCATGTTTATTGGTACCAGCTGCTACAAATTACTCGCAAACTGCTGTTGATATTGTATCCATTTATTGTCGTTTGCATTGACTTAGTGGTCTGTCCTGGGTAGTGTAGCACTGATAAGGGACAGAAATAATGAATATTAACTGAGCCCTTAAGGCAGATATATGGGAAGGAGTGCTGCTGTTTGTTTATACTAAAAGGTAAACGTGGACTTGTTTGATAATCATGTATACTGAATGTTTGAATGAGTAACTGTTCTTGGTATAGTACTAATAATCATATCCCCTCTCTAGGTGTTCCTACCTCACCTCCCCCTGAAAGGCTTGTAAAAGCACATAGGGGTCATTCCGGGAATAACAAGTACAGAAGAATTTCCCCACCATGGAACTTGTTTTAATTAGGTCAATATCCACTTAAATACCTTGCCACCTGTAAACCTAACAAACTGGGTCCAAAAAGCACTGGTGAATGTCCCCATAACTCCCACTTGTAATCTGTTTAAGCTGAAAAGCATTAGGTTGGAAGGGTTAGACTTTCCTGTAGCCTTCTTTGTTCCCCAATTAAGGTAAAAACAGCGTGCTTTCTACTGTTCAACAGATGAGCGTAGTGTGCTCTGCACCTCCAAGCAGTGCATTTCTCAATAATATAAGTGAAACAAGCGTGCTACAAAAGGGAATTGGAAAACGGGCTCTCTTCATTGTAAATTGAGAAGCAGGCAGGAACTGTGTAGTTTTTAACAGTAGGGCTTAAGAACAGAGTATTGGGCATATAAAAAGAAACAAACAAGCGTGCTTGTAATTCATAACTGCACATGCTGCCTCTAGGCATCTGCTTTACTGGTTTAGCCCCACTCTGCTCGCTTCGCTCACTCCATACCCCGCCCTGCCCCCATATACCTCCCGGCCCCGGTAGTACTACATTTATAGTACCACTGGCACACCCCCTTAATTAGCTAACCAACTACACATGCTCCTAGAACTCAGCAAACTCCTAGCACAAAAATACACCTACTATCCATATTAACCCACCCATAGCTATTCTATTTTCTGTAATCTGTTATCCAATACATACACTCAATACAGACCCTACCCTAGTAATTTACTATGACTACAGCTAAAACACTAATGCTGCTACCCTTAGTACCCCTGCTATTCATTCCTTATCGCCTAAGCTCCTATGAATATGTACAGCATCTTGAAATCCAATACCCAAACTCTCAAATAGACACCAACCCAACATTTAATAAGTTTATCCAACACATAACCACCCCCTCTCCTAATTCCTTGCCCCCCAATTACCATCACTCGACTAAATACTGCTACATTAGCTTAAAAAACAAAAGCTATGAAAAAAATCATGAACAAATTTTTAAGACTCATATGCAACTTAAAAATTAATCTTATGAAGGATGGAGACATCCACCCCAACCCTGGCCCATCCACAACAGTAGACCCAACCACACCATCTAACAACCCAATGTGTACTACCCAGATTGATAGACTTCCAAGCCCATTTCTGGTCTGTCATCTCAACACAGAAGCCTAAACAACAAGATTCATAGCCTACATGGACTCTTAGCTGTTCACTCCCCTGATATCCTCTACCTCACAGAAACCAATAACGAAAGATTATGAAATAACCCCCTCCCCCACAGTACAACATCCTTAGACTGGACCGGATCTCCAGGAAAGGTGGCGGGGTAGCTGTACTATACAAATCTACCCTAACAATAACAATTGACACCCAACAGCCACCCCAGTTTGGCAATGAGGAAATTCTCATCACCAAACTAATAATAAACAAAACTAAATGCAGATACATTGTCTGCATTTATATTCCACCCGGCAAGAATGATAATACTCTAGAAAATATCTTACATTGGCTAGCTTCTAACTATCCCCTGGAAACCATTGTCTTGGAGGACATTAACATTGATTGGAACACCTGTTCCTCTGAAACTCCCTCCACCCATTTAAACCTCCATGGATTTACTCAGATCATTGCCACCCCCACCGGATTTAGCAAAAATAGAGTCAAAAATAGTATCCTTGATTGGATACTTATTAACAGCCACCCTCAAAAGTACAAGTCAGGTACATTACCCGATGATCACTGCCTTACCTACATTATTAGGCTCAAAGCCGACATTCCCAACCAGCCCACCTACAATACTATAAGAAACATCAGGAACTTTAGCCATGACAACTTTCAAAATGAACTCAAAGCATGTAATTGGAATGTCTTGAAATGATGCCTATTACAAGAAGCAGCTGAGTACTTCAATACCAGATTTCTGGCTATCCTTAACCACCATTCTCTGACCTGTACCATCCATGTAAAAGCCACAGTTGCACCGTGGCTATCTAAAGAAACAAAAACAAAATTAAACTAAGAAACAACACTTGAGCCAGGTGGCATGTTACCAAAGCCCCTATAGACCAAGGAAGATATCGGCAGCTAAGAAACCAGACCAAACATCTATCATTCAAGACAACAAAAATCACTACAGCCTCCTACAACAAAAATATCAGCTAAAACCTCAAAAGTTCTGGGCTGGTATTAACAATCTTCTCCACCCAGGCCTTTCCACCACTCCTAACCCATCAGCTGCCCTTGATAAATCCCCTGTAAAAATTGCAGCTTCAACTCTTTCTTTACTGAAACTATCCAGTCTCTAGCCACCCATCTCACTCCATTGGACACAAACACCAGCTCTGGCACATCTAGCCCTGATCCACCCAGCACCCAACCCACCTTTACCTTTCAAACCTACCAACTTGATCCGGACCTTACTCAAAAAGCTAAAACCTAGTACACTAGCTGCTGACCACCTCCCAGCTGAATATCCTCAAAAAGCAGCTGATACCATAACACTTACCATTTCTATTCTGATCAACAGATCCATCTCAGAAGGATCCATCCCAGCAATATGGAAAATAACACGTTATACCTCTCCATAAAGGAGGAAGTTCTACAGAAATATCTCACTTTAGACCTATAGCCATTCTTTCACCGCTAGCTAAAATCACGGAAAGATGCATACACAAACAAATCATGCACTTAAAGGAAAGCTCATCGACTCTCAGCACGGCTTTAGGCCATTTCATAGTACCACCACGGCTCTTCTATCTTTCTCTAATGTCATCAATCTTCATCATAACAACAACAAACTATCTTCAACACTCTTCCTAGATCTCTCAAAAGCTTTCGATATGGTCAACCATCAGCTACTGCTCAATACCCTACAAACTATCGATTTAGACCAACATGCAATACAATGGTTTCACTCCTACATAAATGGTAGATAGCTGGCTGACTTATGGCAGAGCAAGCTGTCATCCCAACTTCTTCTAACCCTAGGTGCCCCACAAGGTTCCATACTAGGTCCCCTTCTTTCTTCTATCTTTATCAATGATCTGCACACTACCATCCCAAGAGCCACCTGTATCCAATATGCAGCTGACTCAACACTAATATGCTCCGCCTCCTCTCCTACACAACTTCTAACCCTCACCTAGACCACTTTCAGCATGGTAGAAACATGGCTAGCTAATTGCCACCTGCTTCTAAATCCTAACAAAACCAAGCTACTACTTTTCTCCCCTAACTGTAGAATTTCTCCTCCTTCCTTCAACATCAAATCTAGCAATGACACCATTATCTCCCCTGATGACCATACAAAGCTTCTAGGAGTAATAATAGACAACAGCCTTAAATTTGATAAACATGTCAATCACACTATTAAGTCCATCAATAAAAAACTTGACTCCTTGTACAGAGCCAAACCTTTCCACACCCCCCCTAGCTAGGGTAGCTATTGCAAGATCACACCTCCTCTCTACCCTTATGTATGCCTCCCCTGTACTCACCAACCTATCCAAAACCAATCTCATCAAATTATCAGGATGTTACAATCATATAGCCAGATTTGATACTAGCATGGCTTTTAGGACCCACCATTGCCATAACCTCAAAGCACTGGGATGGCTAGAGTATCCTACCCTTCTACAGTTCAACCAGCTTATAGTAGCACATAAAATACTCCATCAACCTGATAACACCCCTGCTCTCAAAAATATTCTCATCCCTTGTAGTGCCCCCAGGCCATTATGCTCAGCTGATAAACTAATGATACTGACCCAAAAATCCAACAACTCTGCATGCAATGATATATTTGCAAACTCAACCGGTAAAATCTGGAATCTACTCCCTACTACCATTACCAAGGAAACCTCACTACCCCTATTTAAAAGAGAACTCAAAAAATACCTCACATCTCATTGGCTGTGCTCTTGTTCTATACCTGACTAACAACTCCACTAATACATGTATCTATGCCTCATAGCATTTGAATGTCTAAGCATTGTGAATTATGAGATCTAATTGTATTCTATGTTCACATTTTCTAATACGTCTTTGCCAATAAGATGTAATGTCTGCACATTGTGTATATTGATATCTGCCTGTATTCTTTGTCTATATTTTTCTAAACATGTCTGCCTGAGTTTATCACTCAATGATGTATGTACTTTTTTGGCATGTGGAGCTTTTCTCCCCGGGCCTCCGCTGAAAATGGACATATATCTAGTCGGACTATCCCGTTCAACAAATGTAAAATAAGTAAATAAATAAATAAATAAATTTAGATATATTACCGATACATGTAACTGTATGAATTGCAGAAGGAGTCAGTTCTGGGCACATTATGGGTGCTGCAAAGAGCACTGCTGGCTAACATTAAAGATTTAAACAATACTAATTTCATGAACTTTAATCATACTTTGACTTAGGAATAGGGTCCATTCCCATCATGGTATTAGAAACCCAGAAGATTGGAGAATATAAAAGAGGTAGCGAATGTGTATTTATGTGTGCATCTACATGTTTTTCAGACCTTCCTGTGTTACAGAGGGATGCTGGGAGGCCAGAAGCTGTAGCAGAAGTCATGCATGCAGGTATGCACAAAGCTGTCTAGCCAGTTTTCTGACATTTAGACCACTGGAAGGCTATTTTGTTGGGTTTATATTAGAAGACCGAATGATTAGGTGATCGAACACCTAAGCATCGATTTTCTAATATCGAAAGCAAAAAACGGCAAACGGCCGATTTAACACAGGGAAGGATTTCCCTTGGCTGTTCGCCAGAGTTTGCTATTTCCCTACTGTTGAGCGATCTTGGAGTTGGTATATTTAGTTAGGGGGGTTTGGGGACAAAACCCCCCACGTTGGGGGGTGGGGTGGGGGATGTAGCCCCCCACTTAATTTAGATGTAAAGTAATGTTTTTTGGGTTGTGGCCATGGGACGTGTTTCCCTGGGACGTTCAACATTGTACAGTTTGATATTAGCAGATCGATGTTTAGGTGTTCAATCACCTACACATTCAGTCTTCTAATATAGACCCTATTTTGTTTGGTATACATAGATGATGATGATGATGATGATGATGACCGGAGAGATGGGGTGTGATATCTGGAGCCTGCCTGTTATTACAAGGGTGTCTAGTTGCCAAATGGCTACAGGATTTTGCAAACTATAGTGGCAACACAGCATCCTGGTGAATATCGTTCTGGACCCTTCTGCGACAATCGCCCTGCACCATATGTCCATGCGTGCTGGCAAATAATGGGACCTGATACAACATCACCTGCCACCAGACATCTGGTGATGTCCATATCAGGTTCCATGTCTGCAGGCATGGGATCCAACAGATGAGGCCCCCTTACAGCTCTGTAGAGGGCAGCTGGTATAGTTGAACTGAGCCTCATTATCTACTGCTTGATTTACATGTCAGCAAGGATGGGCACCTTGACAAAGCACGGCTGTGTTCAGAGAGAACTTAACAGCAACTTTCAGTTATTTGAAAATGTTTTATGCTACTCATTTGGGACTTGAGATTTCTTTTTGTTGTTAGGAGTGAGAAAAGGAGGCCAAACACTAGCCTCCTAGTTTGATCAACAACCCACACCCATACCGATTACATCAGTCTGTTACATCATCTAATTCCACACTGGGCCCCATGCCTCCACCTGTTCTCTCAGGACATTGATTAACTGCCTTTCCACATAATCCTTCCAAGTTTCCAGCCCTTTATCTAGCCAGGCACAGAGCTATTTAGCCTTTTTTGTACTGACTTTATCACCTAAAACCTAAAGAGCAGAAGAACCTGAACAGAGGAGCCTTTGCTACCTGCTAGACTCAGGAAGAAACTTGATAGTGAAGACCTCAGGCAGAAGCACAGTATAACCTTGCTCTGGGACCAGGAGCCTTCTCCCTGTCACTGCAACTACCCCACAACAACCAGGTATAGATACTGTAGCCACTTGGCCTGCATTTAACAACATCTCTGTAATTTGGAGTACAATGAAAATGGTTATCCCAGAGACCTAGAGACCAGTTATGGCAATAGTTAACAAGATACCCCGACCCCAAATAGAAAATGGGAAAAGGGGGGGCTGATGATGATGATGAAAATGGTTATCTCAGGGTAATACTCCACACTGCTGTATTCTTCACACCATAGGCACACTTTGCCTATGCACAAACAATGTCTGAGATTCTTATTTTCATTAAAGGTTTTTTTATACTCTGCTGTTCACAGCTTGGTGGATTTTTATTCCATGGGCACAGAAAGCCTACACTAAAGGTTCTGAGGTCTCAAATCTTGCTCACAATTTCCACTTACTTGTGCAGATCCATGAGCTCTACAAAAATGTGCATTGTGATTTGTTTCCACTGTGAGTTAATTCTCTGAATGCATGTATTGTTCAAAAAATGGGCGTTACCTAGTGTAGCTCTTCCTCCTGCATATGAAATGGTATGTTTTTATCAGGAGGAGGAAGAATAGGGACTGGTCACATTCATCATGCATATGAGCCTCTTACAAGCAGGCACTGTAAACCTTTTTAATATGCAAGAGAAAATTAGCCTTTCATAATGTATTTCAGGAGATAAATGAGCCCCCTAAAAATGGGCACAGCCTCTCATATTATATGTAATATAAGCACCGATAAGGACAAGTCAGACTGCAAAAAGTTCTGTAATAAAGCTTTCATAATTACCTCCGAGGAATCTGAGCCAACAAAGGCAGACAGCCTCTCATCTTACATGTGTTACAAAACAGGCTAATAATGTCTGGCGATAGCCTCACAAAGCAAGGAGTTTCAAATGATGAAAGTGTAATCCACTCTATTAGATGGACCTGATGAAGCTCAGGTGAAAGTGTTTTCTTAATTATAGTTTTATAGTGGTAACTCATGGTGTGTTGTAATGTTTTGTTTGTTAAAAATAAAAACCTTGTTACTAAGAATGAAATTCCGGATGCTGCAGTGCTAGCAAAACCTCATGAGTTTTTCAGAAATATTGGCTCCTTGTTTTTTCATCTCCCAGATTTTCCTCCAATTAGCTGCCATGGACCCTCCCACCACTGTTTGCAACTGCCTTTAAATAACAGACCCATTGAATATAATTTATTAGGACAAGAACACTTGTCCGTCTACATAGTTAACTGAATAAACTACTTGAAACGTCAACAAGGTGTCTTTATTCCTCCCACAGGGAAGGTATCAGAGAGAGGAAGAATCTCCTAGATCTGCTAGCTAAAGTGATTTTTATCTTGACCACTCCTTTGTACTTCATTTATTGCTAGCCTGTCACCCTCTGGGTCACAGGTGGGGTGCCAGACTTGACTCTAGCTTTCTGGATTACCTTTGAATTCTCAGTTTCTTCTCGTGTCCCCTATTTGCTGCCATTGCAACTGTCTTATCTGTACACAGTTTCATCCCATGTGCCTTCAGTTTTGTATTCCGTTCCCCTATTTTTGCTGAAGTTCTTGCTCAGAGTCTGCCTATAATGCCACATCATCTGCATTCAGCCACTTTGTTATCTGTCCCCTGTGACCTGTTTGTTAATGTAGTCCATCACCAGTATGAGCAGCAGTGAGGTGAGAGATGAACCCTGATGCACACCCACTCCCACTGGGAACTTCTCTGTGAGACCAAAGACTATTTGCACTTCATTAATGGGTTATTGTACATACCTTGTACTAATTCTACCAATGTCTCTGGGACTTTGAACCACCAAAGGACTGCCCAGATCAGCTTTCTTGGGACACTGTCATATGCTTTCCTCATATCTAGGATTGTCCAGTTGTTCTCTTTCCTCATCTTTAGTTTTTTCTCAGATATCTGCCTCACTACATCCTGATCAAAGTCTGAAGTAGTCATCTTCCTAATTGCTTTCTATTATTTTGTGTATTTATTTATCAGTCATCCTCTCCAGTACCTTCAAGCAGTGTGACAGGAGTCTGATACCTCTGGACTGCCCACAGTTGTAAATGTTCCCTTTGCTCTTATACACTGGCACTAGAATGCTTACTCACTAGTCATCTGGGATAGCCTTTCTCTCCATACTGCTATGAGTACCCTCTGTATCAATTTCTTTCATAATTTACCCAACATCTAGATCATATCGGCCTTGACCTCATCTGAGCCTACTGCTTTCTCTGGTTTCATTTTCCTTAAGTGCTATTCTTACTTCTTTTCAGATGGGTTTTTCTTCCTCTTTCATTGTAGACTCTGTCTGAGGCAGAAAGTCTTCTGTAGGGTTTTTTTCATTCGGAAACTGCTGGGAGCACTTCTTACATCTGTCTTTGATGTCCTGTGGACTGGCAAGCAGGTTGTTGCTGACATCTGTTATGAATTGTATACATACATGCGCGCGCACACACACACACACACACACACACACACACACACACACACACACACACACACACACACACACACACACACACACACACACACACACACACACACACACACACACACACACACACACACACACACACACACACACACACACACACACCCACACACACACACACACACACACACACACACACACACACACACACACACACAGATTGCACAAACAGGAATAAGGAGGAAAGTGCAGTACTTACCTTCGCCCTCTTTTTCTGAGTCTGACCACCACAAGAGCATGCAGTCTCTTTGGTTAGATGTTATGAGTGTTGATCAGCTACCCAGTGATAAACACTGGGGCTCCTGCATTATAGACCAGGCAGGTATCAACTCTAAATAACCTGTAAGAACAGAATATATATGCCCTTCTGAATAGTTTGGGATTTCTAACCTTATCAGTGTTTTAATTTTATTTCAAAATGTTCTTATTGGTTGTGTCATACATTACAATATAAACCTATCTATCTATTTATCTATATATATATATATATATATATATATATATATATATATATATATATATATTTATTTATTGGTCTACTGTATAACTTCGAAAACACACATCTTCGAAATTAGACAGTAGACCCACACCTCCGCGAAAGTGCACTTAAGCAAAAGTTCAATGAACCGATAAAAAAACTATAAAACATTGCACACCCCATGTGGGGGGCTGTGCCCCCCCCTACTTAAATATACCGACTCCGAGATTGCACTACAGTGGAGAAACACATAAACTCCCTTTCCCCACTGTAGTGTGCTTTGGCACCCATGTTCCTTAACGGTTCATTGAACCGTTCTTCGCGGAAGTGCACTTTCGCTTAATTGCACTTTCGCGAAACCGAAAATCCACTGTTTGTCTTTGAACAAGTGGATTTTCGGTGTTTTCCAGTAGACGTATATATATATATATATATATATATATATATATATATATATATATATATATACTCTATTGAATCAAGGTTTCCATATTCATACAATTCAAATATGGTGAATTATTCAACCTTTTATTCAAAAAGTAATGCTCCAAATCATTAAACATAAACTGTGTCAGTTCTATTAAGGATTATTGTACTTTTTCAAGTTGTTTCAGTTGGCTTGTTTAAAGGCTGCAGAGTTCAGCACTGTATTCAATAACAGATTGGGTCAGTGAAATATAAACTGGGATAATGATCTCCTTGGAGTGACTAAATGTGCCTCATATAAATAGACAGGATACAGAATAAGCTTTTTCTGACATTGGTAGACACACACTAGTTGACATTTAAATTGTCACCCATTGTTATGTTTAAAGATGGTATCATTTTTTAATATGACCAGTTGTTTTTTATTCATAATTTGTGTCACTGCCATAAAGCAATTAATTCTTTGTTTCAGTTCCTAGCTAAGGTGCCTTCTGCACTGAGTCTGCATGTCCTCCCTGCGTTTTTTTTCCCCCTGGGGTCTCATGTTCCTGCATAACAAAGATATGGTAATAGGTGAATTATTGATCCACTAATTAACCATATGTGCATGTATGAGTGTGTATTACATATCTGTTGTATAGTACATGGCTATCCTGACCAGGATCAGTTCTCTGCCTTATGACCATTGCTTCCTGGGATATGATTTAGACTCCCTGTACCTCTCAATAGGATACAGCAGATCTCAGGAAACAAACTGATTTTTATGATTTTTGCCAAGTCTCATGATGTCACATTTATTGACAATAAGCTGAGGTCATTACATCAGCACCAGGTAAGTATTATGTGTAGATCACCCTACAGAAGTTTATAACCTTTTATTAAAAACAAATGTATATCTGACACTGGTTATATCCTAGTCTTGTCTCTGCATCTTTTGCATATGTGGTATATATTTTACCACTACTCCAGCCATATAAAATGTCATATTGTGCTGTTGAAGGATCAAACCCTGGCCTCCTCCTATGTGACAAGAGGTATGCCACTGAATTCTCAATCCACAAAAGGAAGCCACCACAGATGGGGCTTTAACCCACAATCACTCCCTTAGTAAGCAAGTGCCTTATGCATGAGACTGATATGCATAAGCCAAGGTGTGATTTGTGAGAAGCTGTGCTGAATGGATCAGTAACCCTGAGTAGGAGAAAGAACCTGATAACTATATAATGGGATAGCCTGAATGCACTATCCTACATCAGCATATAATTTACAAAGACGGGAAATAACGTTAGGCTGAATGTTAAGCCCTGAGGAATAGAAAGGCGCAGGGAGTGAAGTAGTAAAGCCCCATCTGACAGAGTGGTTCTTCTCCTGAAAAGAACAGTGGAACCAAGACAAGGATGGCTGGCTAAGACCTAGAAGAAGAAGAATAAGCTATCTTAGTAAGAAGTTATGGTTTGGACAGACTCAGGAATGAGGTAGCAGTGACACACCCACCGGTGAGGCACAAATACAGACATTCTGTGGTGGCTTATAAGAATGATGTCAGTCCATGCTGGTGGCTTGGAAACCGCAATGGGTGTTTATGTAGTGATGTAAAATAAGGGACATTTCTAGTATTAACAATGTCTGATTTTCTTACTGTAATTTTATTATAACTGTATTTACATAGCTGTCGCATTTTTAAATAAGTGCTTCACTGCTGTTTATTTCTCTTTTTAAAATTGATATATTTATAGATGTGTATAGTTATGATCAAAAATCATTGAATAAAATGTTATCTACTGATTAGAAACTGTGCCCATTGCATTACTGTATTAAAAATCAGGTGCAGTTTCAGTTTTCCTTATGGATTATTTCATTATTTTTTTCAGATTTACTCTGAATGTACGCACACTGTTTACACCTTTTCAGGAATTAGCGAACTGTGTATGAATAGACACTTTATGTGGAATGACAAGCAAGTCAAATTATTTCAGTCATGCATGTTGCAGGTAAATTGACAATCCTCCGAACTGCATTTAGTGCACGTGCTGTGTATGTGTCACGAAATAACCTAGCTTTCTAATTTGGACTAGGTTCTCTCATTGCACTGATTGAGTGCCTGGATATTCGTGTCTCCTTCCTTCCCCAGTCCCTGATCTGGATAATGTAGGTGTCAGAGAATTAATGAACAAATGAATAAGTCTGCAAGGTGCATGCGTGGCATTGATTTATTTATCCTTTGTTGATCAGGCTAGTCTCACTAGGCTAGCGGTCTCTTTCAGGGGATATCTAAGGTAGCATTTATACTAATGGGAACATTTGGCCAGGGCATTGGGGAGCTTACCTTACCTTTTTTGATAGGTGCCATGGGATCTTTTACATCTACCTGAGCCTACCACTGACTCAAGCAGATGGGACCTCGATTTACCATCTCATCAGAAGGATGACACACTCAGGAGTGCCTGTGCAAATTATATTATCTGGAGTTTTATGGGGTCTATATCCCCGACTGTATATGCACCCCCTTACTAATATAATTGGGTGGTGCAGTGGTGAAGTGGTTAGTGCTGTCGTCTCACAGCAAGAGGTTCTCCAGTGCAATTCTCAGCTGGGACACCTTCTGTGTGGAGTGTGCATGTCCTCCCTGCATTTGCGTGGGTTTCCTCCAGGCGCTCCAGTTTCCTCCCACATTCCAAAGACATGTGTCTGGAGCATTTCTCCTCTGACCTCCATTGAAAATGGGCTCTGTCCTAGTTAGACTTTCCTGGTAAAAAAAACATTAAATAAAATAAAAATAAATAAATAAGCATGCTGCAGGGTTGCACCAGTTTTGATGAAGAGTAGTAAATGCAATGAAATGAACTTTCAACAAGGTTGTTTCAAATGAAAAGGAGCACTCCTGATGTACAAACACTGGTAGTTTGCAGTTTGGTGCAAAAACCTATTCTGATATAGTTTTTTTTAGTATTACAATAAAGCAGGAGTGTCCAGCCTTTTTGGCTCAGGGGCTACTTACCATACAATTCAGGGGCCACTTTACTTGGCAAGGTTTATGGGGCCACAGTATCATGTACAACATGTATCTGTCTATTCAAAACAGTTTTAGTAGGGCATACTGAGGGCCAGATATAAATTCTTTGGTGGTCAGACTGTGGCCCTAGGGCTACTTCCTGGATACCCCTGCAATAAAGTGTCTTACTGCAGGAGAAATTGAAACAGAAATGACAGGATATTTCAGAAACTGTAAAGGTCAACTGTGTAATAACATTCTGATCATTACAGCTAAGTATCTAGTAATGTGGGATTAGAACCCATGGAGGTTTGTTGCAGATACTAGTATTGGCCAAGATCTACTGCCAAAGTTTTTCTTGGCACTGAAAGAGTTTTATTTATGAGTTGAAAAAACAAAGAAACATTATGCAGTTATATTAATTGTTGGGAGAATCGAAGATTAACTGCATGTGTGAATTTTCCTACCCATTTCATCCAAAACAAATATTCCATCTACAACTGTTCTCAAAACAAATTAGCCTGAGTGTTACGCAAGAGGTAACAAAGTGTGCAGTCAAAGAAAACACCATGCTTCTTCACCTCATTTTATGACACTGCAAAACTGAATTTATTTCTTAAGATTATTTCTGTGGGTGTTGACTGTAAGACTTGCATCAATCATTTTTTGACATTCTTGTATGGTTATATTTCATATACGATATATTGGCTTGGGAAGAAAATAATTTTTCACATAGACGCAAAAACATTGTTGGCAAATAAGGAAATGTAGCCCAAGCACCCCATTTGTCTTTGTAAGCTCACTGTGTCCTTTATACTTATGCATGTCCATTACTTCTTATCTCTGACCTCTGGATCTTCATAATTCCTTTATGCCTTAGTAATTCTTTGTTATGCATGTTATTTTTCCAGCCCATGCCACCTAGTTGACCCTTGAGCTCATGTTTCTTACACAACTCCACAAGGAAAAAAAATAAAGCCAGTCTTGATACATTAAAATCACTCTTCAATGAAATACATAGCTATTGTAATCTGATTTCTAGATGCTTTGTCTGATGAGACTTCCCAGCCTAGAGAGTATGTTGACTGTTCTACCTCCTTAATGAAGGACAGATAGCCATACTACATGTAGATGGTAGGATGACCATATCACAGAATGTAGATAGATGAATGATGCAGACTACTGCATTTCCCTAGATAGATGGGTGACCGAAATCTCCAGGAAAGGTCTACTTGATAGACAGTGACCATCAAGGATTATAATAGAAGTCCACAGATATGACAACCTCAGTCACATGCCACTGCCTAAGACTCTTAGTATGGACGCCTTCCGTATTAAGTAACTTTTCTGCTGCTGCTACTGATTCCAGGGTAGGAAACTCTGTTTGTGTATTTGTCATGCCATAAGGACTTAACAGACCACTGACCGATTTCAGAGATGCTACAGAGTGTGTAACGCTAAGTAAAACTTTGCTGACATATACAACATTTATACTGGGCATGTGAACTGTCTTGTCTCGATTTCAGCTGTCAGAAAGGTTACTCAAGTCTACTGGACTAAAATATATTCATGCTATTTCCTAATAATGTTTGTAGTATGAATAATAAATGCTGAAGTGGTGCTGCGGTAGCATTGTCGCCTTATAGTACGACGCTGTCCGGTTCGATTCTCAGCTAGAGCGTCTTCTGCGTGGAGACATGCGTGAATGGGCGTACCTTCGTTGAAGGTTGTGCATCAGGGCTGGTAACTCGGCACGTAAAAATCAACTACCAATCATTAGCGGACCAGAGTTCCGCTGTGGCGACCCGTAACTGGGAAAAGCCGAAAGACACAAACAAAATAAATGGTGAAGCAACAATATACGCAACGCTGTAATAATGTTGTCACTGGCTAATGCATTTAAGCCTTATAGTGAACAGTAGTACTCCTATTTATTTTACTGTTGGTCTAGTGGCAGCTGGTGACTTCAAATCAAAGGAGGGCTGCAGGAGACAGCTGAATGGGTGGGGTTAATGGGAAGGGGTGTGACCAGCTAGAAAGGAGAGGAGCTATGCTCAAAACCACAAAAACTAACTAAATACACTGCCCTGGGTGCCAAACCGTCATTATGAGAGTCCAATCAAGACAATATGAAATGTAGAAGAATAAAAAATATTTCAATGCATTGGCTGCATAACAGCTTACTTAATATCTAGATGGAAACAAAAAGGTTGTGAGGCATGAAAAAATAAATTACTTTTTAAATACATTAATGGAATGCCAGTCAAAATCAAGTATAAGAAAAACAAGCAGCACTCAACTCAAACCACTTCTTGCACTGCAGTTCTAATTATAATTTATATTCAGCTTTATTAAAGTACCAAGTAACATGCTGAAGATAGAAATCTCTGATGCCTCCACTTGTAAAAATGTTTCTTATCCAAAAAAAGACCTGCTGCCTGAAAACTATCTACTTGTTTCATGGGGAAAACATGATCAAAGTAAAAAATGAAAATCAAACAAGAAATAAGCTCAAGATACATTGCTTAAAAGGTTTACTGTACAGGTTATGGACCACACGACTGGCATTCTGTTTAGTTTATGGGTAAAGCCTGCAAAGATGACTGGAAGTCTTCAAGTGTAATGAGCTTCTTAAAATAATGTAATCCTGTCCTTTATTACAAATACTGTCATATGTATTTCAATACCCAAGGCTTATACATTATCTAGTTAAGTATTCTCTACATTTCAACAACAGAAATGCTTTCAATGTTGGCAATTCTTTAACAGTATGCTTATTAAAGCTTACTTGCATCTTACGATCTCAGCCAAGCTTACCTGATGGTCATTAAAGTATTGCTACTTAAACATAGAGCAACAGGCACTTTGAGTAATAAGCGTAAATCAACAGTACAAAAAATATGACAGAAACCAGACCATTCTGCAAAAATCAAGGACAGATGAAAAGCCACTCTACTACTTGTGTCTACCTTGGATGGGGGCAATACTCTGCACATTTACACTGCATAACTACTCCTTGCCTTGCTTCGACACATCCAGAGTCACTACATGGGGGAGTGGGGTGCAACAAGTATGTCACAATTTGAAATGTCTCTGGCTGACTGTGATGGCCCTGACACATGTCATACCTCTCAACCTCAGAGCAAGAAATCTGGACAAAGCCATACAAAGAAGTGGGACAAAGGCCCAAAAATAAGGACAATTTTTAAATATTACTCTTATAAACTTAGAAAGATAATAGAATAAGTCTTGCATTAGTATGAATTTTCTGAATGGTATGAAATCTGAAACTCAAATGTCTGTCATTATTTTCTAACTTCAGCCTTTAATGATTTGTCACTAATTTGCCAAAAAAAACCACAATTTTATGAAAAATGGACCAAAAATGTGATGTAAAAATATAAAATAGCCACACAATACAGCTGGGAACCTGCCAAAGAAGGGACACTTTAATATTAGTACTGCTAACTTGAGCAGCTGACAAAATAAAATAATCTATATGCATTTCTGAAATAAAAGTAATCTTTAACTCTGATTATTACAGTTATTTCTTAATTGTAAACCCTCCATGTTTTCTTCCGAAATTGCTATTTTGCGGAGGGATTATTAGGGGGAAAGAGCAACATTTTGAGCCAAAATCAGGGACAGTTGAGAGGTTTGGCTATGCCTAATTCTATAAAACAATTTATTTGCATGTACCTCTCAACCTGCTAATGCAATAAATCTGGACAAGGCCAAATATATTGGGGGAACATATAAACAGTACTAAAAATTGCTCTTGTATAAAGTGAAACAGTTGATAGAACAACAGGTCTTACTTTAGCATGCATTTTTCTGAAGGTTATGAAGTCTGAAACTCAGTGTATCATTATTTAGTGACTTAATTCCTAAATGATTTGCCAGAAAACCACAAATTTTATGAGGAACAAACCAAAAATAAGAAGCAAAAATCTATTCATTCTTTGAAAATCTGGACAGTTGGGAGGTATAGTTCAGCTGGGGCTGTCTTTAAGTTTGCCGCCCTTCCCCCTCACAAAATCATGGTCGAATGGAGCCTCCCCCTGCAGCCATTCCAATGATCCATTACTTGGCTATTTCACTCCATTTACCATAAACACTAATGTGCATACTGATTTACTTCTATGATGATTTGGACTTCATTTGAAAGTTTTATTTTGCATTTTACAGCACAAACACTAAGACATCTGCTAAACAAACAGCATTAAAACTTCTCTGCCCTTGAAACTCACATTCATTGAAACAGCATTGAAACCCACATTCAAAGAAAATACATTTTACCAGTGGCAGATAAAGATTAATTCTGGGCTGTTTTCAAATATAGGCCCCTTGCATATGAAACATACATGTGCCCTTTGATACACCTTCCTATTATTTTGAAAATTTTTACAGTAAACTATGAAACAAAACGCATGCACCAATAATGACAAAACTGCCCAATTCAAAACATCTTTCCAGTAAACAATGAAACAAAATGCATGCACCCATAATGACAAAACTGCCCAGTTTAGAACATTTCCATCATAAAAGTCTACTCAAACTTCTACAGTCCACCATTATCAGTATATATGCACAATTCTACAGTCCACCATTATCAGTAAATATGCACAATCTCTGAAGAAGTAAAAAAGTCATCTAAATAATTCCACATTAAATAAATCTGTAACTAATGAAGAGGTTGCTGCTAGTAAACACCCTTATATTTCATGGTTTCATCAAAAAATAAAGTGTCTGATGCCCCTGAGGAATAAATTGCCTATATTACATTAAAAATGATAAGCTAGTAATATTGCAATAGGAAATGGATGGCAAACTGATAACAGGCTCATAGTAAGTATCTTAACTTTTTCAGTATGGCAGCATTCACCCCTTGTGGGAGTAGAACCAACAACCTTCTGCATCAAAAGCGAGTACACAACCTGTTGTGCTATTAACAATGGAAGCTGACTTAGCATAAGCAGCACTAAACTTCTCTTCCCCTGCAGCTCTCAGCTCCTTGTAAAATCTACTCAATACTCAACTGCATCTCAACTTCGCAGCACAAGAAATCTGGAAAAAGCCAAATTTATTGGAGGGGGGGGGGTGGTCAAAAGCCCAAAAACCAGGGACACATTAAACATTGCTTGTATAATCTTGGAAAGTTGCTAGAATAAAGTGCTGTGTTACCACCATACATTTTACTGCCAAGGTCCCTGTACAAAACAGCCAGAGCAACATACCACTACGCCAAATCAGCTGCTTTGTGAAAGAGCGTAAGACTGAAACTTATATGGCTATCATTTAATGAATTCAGTTCTCACCATAGCTGTCAACCTTGAACCTCTTAGCACAAAACACCTGGACAAACCCAGTAATGAGGGAATACAGCCCTCAAACAAATTCAGTGAATTCAGTTCTTGCCATAGCTGTCAACCTTAGCACAAAAAACCTGGACAAAGCCAATAATGGGGTAATACAGTCCCAAAAATAAGGACAAATTTCAAATATTCATCTTATAAACTTAGGTTGTGTTACTATGTATTTTCTGAAGAATATGAAGTCTGAAATTCAAATGCTTGTCAATTTTACTTCTGACAGAACAAAAACAATTTTCAGCAGAGGCCCAGGGAGAAATACTGCAGACACATGACTTTGTAAAATGGCAGGACACCAGAGCAAATCCACACAAACACAGGGATAAGATGCAGACTCCACACAGAAGGCACTCCAGCCAAGAATCAAACCAGAAAACCTATAGCTGTGAGGCAACAATGCTACCACTGCACCATCAAATATGTAAGGAATTAAACATTCAGAAACCTGAAGTCTGAAATTCAAATGCCTGTCAATTTTATTTAACATTTGTTAATCAGGACAGTCTGACTTGGAGCAAAAAACAATTTTCAGCAGAGGCCCAGGAAGAAATAATGCAGACATGTCTTTGTAACATGGGGGGACACAAAAGCAAACCCACACAAACACAGGAAGAAGATGCAGACCCCACAAAGAAGGCATCCCAGCCAAGAATCAAACCTGAGAACCTGCAGCTGTGAGGCAACAATGCTACCACTGCACCATCAAATATCAAGCATTGTACCCTTTAGAAACCACAGATATTATGAGGAACAGATCAGATCAAATATGAGGCAAAACTCTGCAATTTTTTTACAAATGGTGGTGGGTAGGGAATTCAGGTATTTAACACCTGCATACAAGGTACAGGGTTCAAGCCTGAGGTATTTCCTATCATCACCATGAGTCTAGCCACCAGTATATAGCAACTGGGGCATACACACACACACACACACACACACACACACACACACACACACACACACACACACACACACACACACACACACACACACACAAACACACACACTTCCTTACCTGTAGTAGATCTTGTAGCTGCTCCAAATCCCCGTCCACACATATAACCAAATTGTGCCATAACATATATCCATAGCTGCCCGTCCACATTGTGGGATCTTCCCGCCTGTCCAGTGTCCACATAGCTCCAAATCCCATCGTGAGATCTTCTAGACTGCTGATGTTGCAGTCCGGCTCTGATGAGTTTCCAGGACAGTCTATTGCAGTTACAACTGCATAGACTTCTGGGATCATGCTCTTACATGTTTCCCAGTCCAGGCTGCTGCTGAAACAGTCTGTGCATGCTCCAGACTGTCTCAGCAGCAGTCCGGACTAGTGCGCATGTGTGAATTTTTTTTATCTTTTATTTTCTTTTTTATCTTTTATTTTCTTTTAATTTCTTTATTGTTTACAGCTGGGGGAGGGGGGGGGCTGCAGTCTGGCAGTCCAATAGCACGGGCCACCCCTGGTTCTCAGGCAACTGGAGTTCGATTACCAGCCCCAGCACTGGAGGAGCCAATGCAGAGAGGAGATGAATGAAGGGCTGTGCCTCTTCACCTCTCTCTCTGAGGGGAGAGTGGAATGCATTCCTGCAAGGCCAGTAGACACTGTGCTGCCAGTATACAGAAAAATACAGCAGAGTGCATGTCAGTTTAGAGGGGATGGAGCCACAGAAGAAGCAACGTGCTGAACCGTGGTGCAAGACATGGCCTTGTGTTCCCCACTGCATGCTTCTTGAGTGTGGGGCTTGAGACAGGCACGTCACAACTGAGGTGCGGATATTCTCCTCGCAGGCCAGATTGCCTGGAAGTAACACTTTTTTTTTTTTTGCAAAAGTTGAAAATATCTAGACAGAAGCAGGAATGGTTATGTAGAAGTGAAATGAAACCTAACGATAGAATAAAGAATAATGGCAACCCAGGATAGTGGACTACGTACACGGTTTGCAAAGTCCATTTGGTCAACAAAAGTAACTACATGATTATTTAAATAAATGAATAAATATCTTCTATAATTGTTTTCTTTTCTGTACAACGTTGTTGGACAAATCTTTGCAAGCTATGTATTTGTTAGAGCCAGCATTTGCAAGGCAGCACAGCACTCTAGCCGCTTGCTCAGTGAGCACAGTAAATTTTGATCTGGAGTATGCTCCTGCAGTAAGTGATTTAAGACTAATTGCCTGTTTGTAAGGAAGAACCGTTCATATTTTGGTATAACGTTTCCCCATTAGGCTGACAATAACATGTGAAACAGACTCTAACCATCTGTTTGCAGACCCAGTTTTTTGGAATGGTCTAGAAAGTGAATTATATGCTTTCTTCCTGCTTCTAAATGTAAAATGATCTCAGATAGCACATCTTTTTTTATTTAGTTTGTTCTCCTTAGGACCTGACTTTGCTGTGCTACATATCAGTTCCCAAAGTATGTTGTTAAACTGTACCATAAGCTGGGGATGAGCTGTTTTAAATAACTGAGAATTTAAACCCCGCCATCTATATGGTTAAACAATCCACGCTCAGAATTTTTTTTGTGCCATTCTCATTAGGATAGGGGCAGCTGTTTATTTAAACTAGAAAAGAAGTTTATTCTAGGTCTTATAACATCATCAGGTTTTTCACAAGAGGGAAAACAATACTTTCAAGTTAACTTTCTGACGAGAGAAAAAAGGTACTTGATATTACATCCTGAAGCTAAGCATTTAAGATAGCAGAGTTGCCAGTTATCTCTACAGCTAGTTCCTCTGTCATATTTTCTGAATTATCTACCAAGGAAAGTCCCTTTGCAATGTGTCCACATGTCCACAACTCCCTTTGCTGCTTATTTTCCCAAGACTGTCCTTAGAACTCTGCTGCTGTGAATAGCTTAATACCATTGTAACGCATCTGAATTTTCCTTTTTTGTGTGCGTCTTTTTATCTAACATTCAAAATTAGTTTGAAAGGATTTAAGTTTGTTTTTCGTATCAGAACTATGCCCAAAAAACAAAAAGTAAGAAGAGCTGAAGTGATAGATACTCGTAGAAGTGAACTTTTGTAAGACACAAAATAGCCAGTTTCATTAACATAGAGAGAGGGATCTCAAATGCATGGCCTCAGATCTCAAATGGCCTTTAAATTGAGGTGATGATGGGTGAGAGAAGCTACTGTACTACATTACCAGCTGCATTCTTTTTTGTTTTGGAGATGTTGACCCTCAGCTGAGTATACTAATTACCATACAGTCCTCATAGTCATTTGTATTAGAGACTCATGGACCATAGAATGACAAAATCGACTATAGTCTGGTGACTTTGGTTCATTTGGTGGCTCTGGTGTTTGTTGGAGATGGTATGGAGAGAATGGACATGCTTATACCTGGGGGGGTGGTGAACCAGCACTAACCAGTACCACAGTTCCCTTACAGGAGCAGCAATGAAAGTAATCGCTCGGGGGCAAGCATTAAGCCACCAAGCTGTGTATGTGGTAGCTGTCATCACAAGTGGGTGGAAGTGGATGCTGTAGCTCCTGCAGTTATATGGGTCACTTGTCCTGTAGCCAGGGAGGTGGTCAAGGTCTATACCACATGCACTTATTGTGGGGAGGACACAAAGCATCCACATGGCTACTTGAAGAATGACCCCACTGAATGTCTTTCGCGCTTATGTTGGGGATACTCAGTATGAGAGGATGAACAGGTTCCAGTACAATCAGATTTTTTTCTTCCCCCTCCCCTAGGATCTTGCCTGATGGCTCCTTTACCATTATCTGATTGGCCCATTTATTTTAGGAAAACACTATTCCTGGGCTGTGTGAGAATTCTAGAACCTGTTTTCTTTGCTCCAGAAGCCAGATTTTGCCCTCTGTTCACTGATGAGAATCAAGCAGAATTAACCAGTATGCTGGACCTGGAACAGTAGCCCATGCTCTCCCACTGGGACCATTCCACTTCCTTGTTGGGGTCCCTTGAGCTCTCATTTGCTACATCTGAAGGAGAAGCTTGTCTCCCCTTCAGCTACTTTAGGTTGAATAAACTGAGGTAGAGCAAGCTTGTCTAGTTTGGAACTCTGTTAGGTAAGTACTTAATACTCCTACTAGGTGTCATGCATGTAGCGAGCCAGAGCCACCTCCCTCCCCGATTAGGATGGACGCTCACTCCCATCCTCTCTGGCAGCTCTTGCAGGCACTCAAACTGCTGGTAAAACTTGGGTCACCTGCTGGCTGCATATTCGCAACTTTATCTCCCCCCTCTCTATGTCATGGAGCTTCATCAGGACAGACATGATTGTTGGCAGGACAGGGATAAACAGAAGATAGGAAAAAAAAGCTTTCACAAGACAAAAAGCCTGATTTCATTTTCAGAAAAGCCACTGACATTCTACAAACACAATGCTGGACTCAGATACCGAATGATGTCTGTCTGGCATAAGCAAATGCACTTCATAGAATTACACTCAACAGGGTATTGTCTCTCGATCTCTCTCCCTAAGTCAGTTGATTTTGTTTTGTTCCTGGATCAGGTCAGGATGGAGCTTGGAGGGTGACGTGTTTTCCTGAAAGTAAGAGTGAGTGAACCATAAGCAGAATTTGAGTGCACTAATGAGTTACCAGGAAAGTAAATTATTTACACATTTATGCAAATATATACAGTGAATGCTCAGCTAACCAGAACTCAAGCAAACAGCAAAAAAAAAAAAAAAAAAAAAAAATCGAAGAAATACAGTATAATTTTCATGTGTTGTACTTTATTTTCCCCCGCAGAAACATACCTTACATTTTTGGAGTCTTAGAGGTTTAAAAAAAAGATAGGTATAAATTCTCTCTCTCCCCAACCTGAGAACAAGTCAAACCAAACAAATAGTATAGGGTACAGTATTAGTCAGGGCTATTTTTAACAGTAACTCTCAAGCAACCAGAAACTATAGTTATCTGGCATCTACCAATCCCCATGGGTGCCAGTTAACTGAGAGTTTAATGTGTGTAGGTGTATATGTACATACATGTGTGTGTGTTTGGATATGAAAATGTGCAGATATTTATCTGTGCACATGTGCATATATATATATATATATATATATATATATATATATATATATATATATATACATATATATATATATATATATATATATGTGTGTGTGTGTGTGTGTGTATGTGTGTGTGTGTATGCATGCATATATGTGAAAATATGCAAATATTTCTGTCTGTGTATGTGTACATATACATCTTTTTATAAACATGTATATGGATATGTATATTATATAAGTATGCATGCCTATGTGTATATGTATGAATTACTGCACTTACATAGCATAAGCATACTTATCAATGCGTGTATGTACTACAGCATCAGGTAAAGAATAGCTTCTCTGGAAGATGTGCAGGGATGAAATGCTGAAATGTCAGATGACTTGGATGCTGTAGTGCCAGCAGGTACATCGTCCTGTAGGAATAAGAAAAATGGGAATCATGTGATCAGAGTTCTCTACCAACCACACATAGTATTTGTTATGTAGTTCGCAGAGAACATCTCTACACTGAAATGGAACAAAAACAGAAGGGGTGGAGGGTGGATAGGGATGATAAAAGAAATGATCTAAAGCACATGGGCAGAGGACTGAAGCAACCACCTGTGTTTTACTGGTTCACACCTGGAAATGATTCCAGGCCTGGGTAACACCTACAGGGGCAGGCAGCCTATGAGTCACTGTGTATGCTTACCTTTTGTTTACTTCAGGGTTTCCCTATCTCACCGCAGTCCATTCCAGCATTGAGTAGAAGCAGGAGTCAATGCCAGGCCATCTCAGCATGAAGGAGGAATAGGAGGGAGTGTCAAGCCTTCTCAGCATGGAGTAGAAACAGGAGGAAAGGTCAGGTTGTCTCAGCATAGACCAGTCTAACCATATCTGTCAAATGTACTTGATTTTGCAAAACAAAAAAAAAAAGAAAAAAACAATTTCTTCTGTAATTGTAACATGGAGGGGGGGGGCGGATTGTTTACTTGGCCCATTGTACACAATGTAATTGTAACTATGTGGGAAAAACTCAAAAGGAAATTCAAAGAACGAATTTATGAACATATGCTTGACATTAGGAAGCAGAATATGAATAATGCTTTAACAAAACATATTTCACTCTTTCCTGGTCATTCCTTTGAATTTATGGGTTTGGACATAGTAGCTAAAGATGCAAGGGGTGGTTCTTGGAATGATGGCAAATCAGGCTTAATGCCTGCATTCACCCTGGTCTTAACGAAAGCCTGTCTATTATGAGCGTATTAAAATTACATTCTTTAACAGTTCAACTAAAATTTATTTTAGGAAATGAGTTTATGTATTTTATGATTTTATGTTTCTTATATTTTTGTTTTTTAGGTGTTTAATACGGTTTGTGCATTTTAAATTGTAATTAACATCTTACTTAATTTTGGATCTATCTTTAACTATGGTTGGCTGTTTTTTGTCATGTGATGTACAACAGGAAGGTTATTTAAATTTAATTGTTTTTGTAAGCTGGTGTTTTGAAAAAGTCTTTTGTTACAACCTAACGAAAGTGGTTAACTGTTCTTTACTTATTAAAGTATATTTTCTACTATGCTGAGTTTTGTTACTTGTTCCAGCTTTGCTTTTGGTTTTTGGCAAATTACTTTAAACCACAGCCCAGCTAGCTACCCCCCCCCCACTCCACCAAAACAAAAAGAGGACAGAAGAGTACATTGAAAAGAAATAACATAAATATCCAATTTCAAAATATTTAAGTAAATGTGCACTCGCGTGTGCACTCTCTCTCTCTCTCTCTCTCTCTCTCTCTCTCACACACACACACACACACACACACACATCCCCCATCCCTCTCATGTAAAAAATACTTACCTTTAGTCCGGTTGTCCACAATGTCCAGACTGATTCACTTGTTGTGATTAATCCAGTTCGCTGGGTTCAATTAAACAAAAAAAAAAATTGCCACTGCAAATCTCTGCACTGCATTGTACTACTGCATAACTAGGCTGATGTTATTTTAAAAATGACTGTGATTCTCTCCAGTCTTGTCTGTAGTTTCTTATTTAGTTTCCTCCAGTCCTGTACCATGTTTTCATGCATGGACACACAGACACGTGGAAGAGGAAGAAACAAAGTATTTACTTCAGAAATATATCATGGTCAAATGGAGCCCTAGGCAGGGTAATTGAGTGAGCCCTCCACACACACACGCACGCACGCACACGCACTCACACACACACACACACACACACACACACACACACACACACACACACACACACACACACACATACATGCACACATGCACGCACACGCACTCACACACACACACACACACACACACACACACACACACACACACATACATGCACACACACACACACACACACACACACACACACACACACACACACACACACACACACACACACACACACACACACACACACACACACACACAAAACATGTTGTATTTAAATTCTGCACAGAATGGTGGAATGCTGAAAAGGAGTATGCAACAGATTGTGTTCATGCATCAATGCATGCAGGGGTGTACACAGAGGATCCAGCTCTGGTTTTAATTTAAGCTTTTCGTGTTTAAAACACATTTTATTTATTTACTTATTTATTTATTGCTAGGATATAGTGACTTCTTATCTAAACCACTCCTTCTAGCTATTCCGTTTGCAATGGCCAAGAATTTTCTTTTCTTCACCTGGAATTCTTTTTCTGCGTAGTTGCACATAGACCAAACAGATTCTGTGTTGGTTTGCCAGCAGAAAATCTCTCAAATTCACTCCCTGGCTTAGTGCCTAATGTAATGAATATCATTTAGCCGCTCACATAGCTAGTATTTGGCCCACTTTTAAATGCTGTGCAAGGGCTATAAAAGCAAGTACTACACTTACCTAACTGATTAAATAGTAGAGAACTCTCACCTTTAAAACCTAGCTTAGTGTTCTTTCATTTTTTAGCCGCTCTCATAGCTAGTAAATTTCCCATATTTAAAGTGCTATGCATGGGCTACAAAAGCTAGTACCATACTTTCTTATTTGATTAAAATGAAGTGAACTCTCACCTTTCAAAATATAGCTTAGTGTTTCTTAAAATTTGTGAAAATTTAAAGCACTGGGCAGTGGGCTACAAAAGCAAACTCCATTTTTGTATCTAACTGTTTAAATATTTAGGAAATGTTATTACTGTTTAATGATCAGGAGCGTTGCTCCTTGTTATATTGACTAGCTTTGGTGCTTCATTTTAAAGCGTTGTTACCATCTACCAGTTTTCTAGGACAATTCTCTCACTTATATGTACCTCTTTAAGAACTATAAATACCTGCTTACTCCAACTTAACTTGCTTTATGTCATTCTAGTCTAGTATGTGAATACCTAGCATAGCTGTCTGTTGAGACATGCTTACATTGTTTCAATTACTATCTGCATAATTGGTACCTCAGAAATATTATTGTATTTTTTGGTAAAGTATGATAATTTTGTGAATGTGTAATTGTGTCTTCTTGAGCTTCACCGCACTGCTTCAGTCTAAATACATGCACCTATCTAACTTAGACAAAAGGTATATCTAGCTTGCAATTGTTATTCCATGGTATCTATGTCTGCTGAGTAACAAAGCTGATGTTTTACTTCAACTGCCTAGGATATTATTGCCTGTATTTTTTTACTAAGGGCTGCCTGTTAATTTCTTGCCTATACAGTTTTCTCTCTCCCCTAAAATATTCCCAGCTTCCCAACCTGCTACTCCTGAACCAGGACATTAAGTACCTGCCTTCCTGATGACCAAGGACCCTTTCAAGCTACCTGCAGTCTCATCCTACTGCCTCCATATCCCTGTACCCTCACTGAAAAGGAAGCAAGAAAGTATGTTATTAACCAAGCCTGGCAATAAAAGAACACATTAATAATCTTAACACTTCCAGGTGGTTTAAAGAACTCTTCCCAGCCGGGACAGCCAGCAGCCTCACTCCCCTGTACCCTCTATATGGTAACCAGTATTCCTTACTCATCTCTATTCTTTCCCCTTAGCTGAATATATTGCCTTCCCAATTCCCTGCCTAGCCTTTTCCTTGAAGGAAACTCTGCTGCAAACCTACATCTGTCCACTAGGTGGCACCAGCATCCTGCCCTACCTATATGCCTACCCCACAGCTTATAAAATAATTATTTTCACTCCTCTGGCCCCAACACTTAATTGTGGCATAACCTCTTTCTTCCTCTTAGTTTTTCTTTTTACTACAACCATCCAACTGTCCTACAACTGTAACTCCTGGCTCCCTCACCTCTTTTCGTACCTACCTTTGACCTACCTTCAGTAGTCTGCTTTCTTACCGATTGTTCTTCCTAAACTGTTCCACTCATCTGTCTCTACCCACTCCGTTCGCCCTGCGGGCTCACTCCGCTCCCCTACACTGCCCCCAAATTCCACCCGCCCCAGCACCTCTATATTTATTCTTCCCATACTCCTCCCACCCATATCAATTAACTAATCATAGGCCTCTCCTTATTACCCCTCCCACTCTTACTCCTCCCACTCCACTATCCCATATCCCTTTCTACTCTTAGTCTCCTTCTCTCCTCCTTGAAAATTAATATAACCCCATCTACTTCCATACCTCGCCCACTCTATAAGCCAGTTCACTTCCACTATAATACTCCCTTCAATACCCCCCATTCTAAACATGCTCTCCTCAATCCTCTGTACTGTCCGGGTCCCTTGCTTCCTTCTTGTACTACTAATTCCTCTTTATTATGTTACTTCTTACTCTGACAAAGCACCCCCATGCCTACCTTCTACTCAAACTATCCCTTACACTCACCTGCAACCACTTTTATGCACTCACTTCTGCTCTATATCCTCTTCTCTTATTCCACCTAACCTACTGTACCTATTCTATCCCAAACACCTCCCCACCACAACAAAAACTTTTACTCATAAACTACTGCTAGCCCCAGACAACTTCCTATTATACAAACCCAAAAGGCTAAAAGTTATTTCCTGTAATGTTCTAGCCTTATCTGGAGATAACCATCCCAACCCTGGCCCTTGTCTCACTACAAACAACTCCTTCTCCCCACCCCCTACTTCTCCCACTACATATAACCCTTTCCCCCTTCCCCTTCTTCCACTGCCTTCTCTCACAACACTCTTAAGTTCTTCACTATCATTGCCCAGAGCCTTAATAACAAAGTACACCAAGTACAAGCTTGGATCAACCACAACCAACCTAACATCTTAGCCATCTCTGAAACCTGGCTAAAACCCCATATTGTGGACTCTGAAATTTTACCTCCTGGTTTCCATATCCACAGAAATGGCCGATTAAACAAAAAAGGTGGCGGCTCTGCAATTATCTACTCTAACCTTCTTTCCTTAATCTCTCTTCAAAGCCCAACTCCACAATACAAAAATACTGAACTAACAGCAAGTCTCCTACGATTGAATAAACATAAGAATATCTGCATTATTTCCCTATATATCTCCACAGGTGACAACATCTCTACCCTTGAAAATATTCTTCATTGTGCCTCAACTGAAATAAAGTATGAAACCTACATTCTAGGCGACATTAATATTGATTGGAATAAAATCAACACACCTTCTCCATCCCTATCCATTAACCTCTACAACTTCACTCAAGTAATCCACTCAACCACCCGTCCTAACAAAATTCACCCCCCAGGATCCATCATAGACTGGATCCTAGTCCCCCATTCAAACAAAATAATTCACTCTGGCACTATCCCAGACACTTTTAGTGACCATCTCCCTGCTTTCATTCATCGCTCAGCTAACTCCACCCAATATCAACACCATTATATTCCCACTCGCAATCTTAGCAACTTCAACCCCACAACTTTCTTGAACAATTTTAAACAAATTAATTGGCAAGTCCTAAATACTCTTCCCCTTGACAAAGCTGTAGAACAGTTTTCAACTCTGCCTTCCTAAATACTCTTAACTCCCTAGCCCCGCTAAGAAACAAATGAGTCAAAGCTAATTCTGCTCCTTGGCTGTCCAAAGAAACAAAACAAATCATGAACCACAGGGACAAATCCTGGAAACTTTGCCAGAAAAATAAAATGCCTACTACCTTGCTCCAATACACCCAACTCCGCAGGCATGTAATAAAACTAATTACCATGGACAAAAAAAAAACTACTACAATAAGCTTCAGTCCAATAATAATAAGAAACCTAAACAATTCTGGAAATCAGTTAATTCCCTCCTTCATCCAGGGTCCAGGAATAATCTCTGCCCTGACCCAAGTATAACTGATACTGAACTGAGCTCACATTTCAACTCATTCTTTACAGAATCCATAGATACCCAAAACTTTCTCAAATAACAATCCACACAACTCTCATTCTTCAACATCCAACAACCCTAATAACTGTCCCCTTCATTTCCAGCTCAAACCAGTTTTAACCATTTTTATAAAAAGGTTCATATCCAAACTAAAGCCATGCTCCAATGCCCCTGACAACATACCCTCCTCCTTCCTCAAATGTGCTGCTGATGGTATTGCTCTCCCAATCAGTATCCCAATAAACAGATCCTTAAAAGAGTCATATGCACCCAAACTCTGGCACTCAGCCTACGTTCTTCCTCTTCACAAAGGAGACAAAAACACCAATATCTCCAATTTCCACCCCATTGCCCTACTCTCTCCAATATCCAAAATTCTATAAAAATGTGTCCACCACCAACTTATGCCTTTCTTAACCCAGAATCAACTCCTAACACCCACCCAACATGGCTTCTGCCCCGGCCACAGCACCATAACTGCCCTACTATCCTTCCTAGAAACAGCCAATCGAGCCCGAGATTCTGGACTACTAGTATCCACAGTACTCCTAGATCTCTCTAAAGCATTTGACACCATTTCCCACAAACACCTTCTCTTTTATCTCGCCAACCTTAATCTCTCCCCTAATACTCTATCCTGGTTCTCCAGTTACCTATCAGACAGATCTCAAGCTGTCAGATGGAAGAACTCTACCTCCTCCTTCTTTCCAACACCCACCAGCGCACCAGCGTTCCCTAGGGGTCCATCCTCAGACCCATGCTTTTCAACATCTTCATTAATAACCTTCACACTGTCATCCCTGACACAACAGTTATCCAATACGCCGATGACTCAACTTTAGTCTGTGCCACCTCAAACCTTCCTGAACTACTGACTAAAACCCAAATAGCATTTTCTACCACTGAGAACTGGATGCACCAAAACCATCTCTCTCTCAACTCAGATAAATCTAAAATACTACTTTTCCGTCCCTCCAGGGCTTTCTCTTATGACAAAAATGCTTTCAAAGTCCTAAGCCAAACCAACACTGCTATAGAAGTGGTACCTTTTGCAAAGCTTCTTGGCATTACCATAGATAAACACCTTAAATTCGATATCCACATTCAACAAAACATAAAGAAAATCCACCAAAAGTTAGGCATGCTCTATAGGAATAACCTCTTTCTCTCCAATTCCTCTAGGCATACCTTGGCAACTACCTACCTTCTACCTTCTTTACTATATGGAGCCCCTCTTCTAACTAATCTGTCTTCTTCCAACACCTCAAAACTTGAAATTTGCTATAATAAGATCTCTAAATTTGCAACTAAATCCAAAACCTCTACTCATCACTGCCTTACCCTACAATCACTGAATTGGCTAGAACTCTCTAACCACCTAGACTGTCTTCAACTAACTACCGCTCACAAATTAATATTCTACCCAGATAAATGCCCAGCCTTAACAAACATCCTTCCCCCATACATCCCAAACAGATCTCTGAGATCTGAACACCAAAATTTAATTTCTATACACAAACCCAAATGTGCTTCTACTCTCTTTATCTCTAGGCAAGAAATGGAACTCTCTCCCTCCTTCACTTAGGACTATACCAAACTCAGAAACCTTCAAGACCCAACTTTTCTCATACTTGTCATCCAAACGGAAATGTTCCTGCTTACACCCTACCTAAATTTAAGGGAATTCCCCAATGACCTCTTCATGCTCCTTGCTCCACTCTTCCCTCAAACTAATATTTCTATTCTCCTAAAATAGACTTAAGCTGACAGTCACTGAATAAGCAATTCTCTCACCTGACTCCAAGTATGTAAATATTGTAAATATCACAGTATTTCTATTGTCTGCACAGCAAGTTTTTACCTTACTTAATTAAAACATCTGCATGCAAATTGCCCCCCCTTCTAATGTAAAAACACAAGAAACCTCAGATCTTTATTTTATAGACAGTCGATCATGCTGTGCTGAATGTAAATACCTGTAAACTGTGTCCGCTGTTATCTGTTAACTGTGTTTTATGATGTACATTTTATGCATTTGTATTTCTTTGCTGTATGAATTTTATACTTGTATTTTACCTTTAACATTATGTAACCGTTATTGTATTGCTTATGGAGCTTTTCTCCCAAGGCCTCCACTGAAAATGGGCATGTTCTGGCCCAGTGGACTTCCCCGGTAATCAAACTGAAAATAAATAAAAAATAAATAAAATACTGGGTTCAAATTTAAGCAATGCTCAGCTCAAGGCTCCCTTTCCAGGTTGACTTCACTGATAATTGAAGGGATATTAGTACTCTGTTCTATTTAGTATACACTGTCACTGTTGCTAGCATGATTATTAGCTTAAATAAAAAGTTGCAAAAATGATATGAAATATAAAGGGTTAATTTAGAAATAGTATAAAATGCAGAAAAATAGTAAGTGTGTTGGCAAGCATATATAGCTTAGTTAGAATTTGGCATCCATGTAAAGGAGTATGTTATTGAGAAACAAAGTCTGTAAAAATAACTGCACAGATGGCAGCTGAAAGGACATCAACGAAGTAAAGAGATGCAACATCAAGCAAGATAAAGTTAGAACATCAAGTTGCAGATAGGGCTGAAACATTATGTTTTAGATAACCGAGTTTCCTTGGACCACCAAACTTGAAAGAATCAAGGACAAATCATAAATTAGAAGAACAAAGGAAAACTGTTATACAAAGAACAAACTGTTATACATCAGACTTTGAGAAAAATATCAGACATTTTGGTATAAATATGAGTGTGTATAAACAAGCTTTGGGAATTTGGCATAGAGAGCTGACAGCATCTGTGCTGCATGCTTGTAGATCTGAAAGGAAAATGTAATAGAAAAATGCATATTAACTGAAGCAGTTTGCCTCAGTGTATTTATTGTACTTAGCACAATACAGTAATAAGACTAGCTGGTCACAATAAATAGTTAAATATACTTTGGTATGCTTGCATCTAAATGCAAGTAACAGCAAGAAACCAGCAAAAGACATCATATAATTATTCAGTAATATCAGGTAAGACTCTGAAGCAGGGTCAGGATACCAGTTATTTTGGCTACAGAGGGTAATAAAGTGAAAAGTAACAAATAAGTGCCTTAAGTAAGGACCTTCCCTATAATGTAACTGTTTAATTAGATACTTCATGGATTAGTGTAGGGAAAATTCACTGTTGTTGCTATTTCCTGCCTTAGAATGAGTGCAACTGCCTGTCACCTTATTTTATGAATACTGCAACTTTTTGCTATTAGTTTTTAAGACAGTGCCATTGCTATTGTGGTGTTCTAGTTTATTAAGACATTTTATTAACTTTTTCTAATCCTGACTGATTGTTTACTTGCAGGACTCAGTTTTATCCCGCTCCACTTTGTCTTGATTGGTTTCACTCTCCACCCTACCCCGATTCCCACCCACTCCTTTCATCACTTCCTTTACACTGGCCTACCCCTCCCAATCCAAATTCTAGCCTGTCACAAGACCTCTAACTCGTCACACCTGCAGCAACATAACCAGATCACAGATAACCACTCACAGGTTTTCACTCTTCCCAACCACAGAAATTACATCTGACTCATCTGCTTCATACAGTTATATACATCTGAATTTCATTATTAGTGTCCTTAGTTATATTCTGCTCCTTATACCTCTAACTGACTTCAGATATCATTGATACTCCTCCATTTCCTTTCTCATTATCTCATCATTAAAATTAACTAATAGTACAAATCTTCTCCAGTTACTTATCTTCACTAACTCAACTTTGCCTCCCTCCACTTCATACTATATACTACACTTTCACTTTTTCTTCTTTTCTATAACTACCAAAATTTCAAATGTTTCTACAAGCATCATGTCTCTTTCTGATGCTACTAACATCCTATTTAATAAATTATCAATGTGTATTTTCACCTCAATACACCTCTCCCACTGCAGTTTACTCAGGGCTGCTTAATAACAATGAAATTTCATAACATTGAATTTCATAACATTGACACCAAAACATCTAAATCCCAAAACATTGAAAACCCAAAACATTGAAAACTCAGAACATTGAAAATGTACTTCTTAACACTGAAAACTACAATGCATATGTCAGTAACATCTTCTCCACCTATAACAACACCTAACAAACACACTTTCTACTACATTTCTGCAGGGGGACAAGCCCCCCTGCACCCCACACCCCTTATAAATTAAATATACCAACTCTAAGATCACACTATAGTAGAAAAATTTTAATTTCCTAACCTCACTGTATCACAGTCACCATACATTGAGGTTAGGAAATACTTTTTTTTCCACTGTAGTGTGATCTTGGAGTTGGTATATTTAATTACATTTAAAATTAATTTAAAATTATTTAAAAATAGAAATTGCAACCTTATTCAATACCTACTTCATAGAAAGCATTATCTCCCTAACTAAAAACTCTTCACCCCCATCCTTCACTTCTACCATCCACTCAATAACACCAATTTCTAGTAATTCAGCAAACAGCAGGTTAGACCAAAACCAATTCTCCACATACCATGCACACTACAACTTCCTTTATTTCCCCTTCACCATATGTATCAACTGCTAGCAACTTCGACTCAAGACCTGCTTCCACATGAATGATAAAAAAACTTCTACTTAAACTCAATCTTTGCTCCACTGCAGTTGACAGCCTCCCACCTGAACACCTAAAGATAGCTGACGATGCCATAGCATACCCAGTCTCCATCCTTATCAATTGATCAATAGCTCAATCCTATCTTTCCAATGGAGAAGGTACAAAAAAGAGGCAAGGGGAAGGTGAAAAGGAAGAAATCAAAATTGAACGTGGAAGGACTGAAGAACATTACTGGAAGAAAAAGAAAAGAAAGACAGATGTTGACTACCTGACTCAAGCTGTGGATTTACAATCCCAGCTGGATGAGAATTTAATACACAGTGAAAACAATGGGATTAATAAGACTAATAGTGATGAAGATCTATCCTTTATAACAATTGATAGAGCAAATATTACTGTATTAGAAGTTGAAGTTTCTTCAGAGATGGCCAGCAAAGATATTCTTGTAATTGGAGATTCAATTATTAGAGGAACTGATACATATATTTGCAGAGATGATAATGAACATCAAATAATGTTATGCTTGCCCGGAGCAAAAATAGAAGATGTTAAACAAGCCTTGGAATGCCTTAATGTAAGGAAGTATGGATCTGTTTTTATTCATGTTGGTACAAATTATGTCACCCATAAGGATTCTCTAACTGTTAGTAGGGAACCCACAGCCCTCTTAGGTAGTATTGCTTGTACTGGTGCTAGGACATATTTTTCACAAATCACCTATAGAAAGGATAGTCAGGTCACTGTTAATAAAAAGATTTTTTGGATAAATATTTCATGGGGAAAATGTCCTGTTTTAAAAATGGAAATGTGTAGAGCATCCAAGCCTTGTTTTGGGCACACATATTCAGACAGGATGTTGTGCACTTGTCAAGATCAGGGAAGAGAAGTTTTCAGCAGATATTTTGCAATATTTGACAAACACAAGGTAGGATTTTTCCCAGGTCAAAAATGTAATAGTTCACACATAGCAACATTTGCTGCATCTCTGATGGTTATAAAGTTTTTTATTGGAAAAAATGCTACATTCCCACAAGATCGATGTTGTTATTGTTTGTGAAACATGGTTAAAGAACAATGACTGGAAACCAGTTCTGTCAGGGTATAAATGTTTTTACTGTAACAGACATTCTAACAAAAAATCAGGTGGAGGTGTTATGATAGGGATTAAAGATAGCTATGTGACCTATGATTATTGCACGTTCAATGATAACACCAATACTATAGACTGTGTAACTGTGACAATAAAGACAACCCTGGAACATATAACAGTTGGAGTGTACAGACCACCAAAGTCAAGTGCAGAGGAATTCATTCATTTCTTACATGAAAAATAGGAGGGAAGAATAATATTAGCCGGGAACTTCAATTTACCAGAAACAGACTGGAATAATATTGATTCAACGTTAGTAAGAAAATTATTCACCGAGTATATTCAGGAACAACAATTGCTTCAGATTGTAAAGAAAAACTACCAGGGGACAGAATATACTAGACATTGTTTATGTTCCCATAAAATACTATAACTTCAAGTCAAGTTTTACCACCATTGATGTGCAGTGATCATGGGGTTATAAAGGTTATTTTTTTGCTAGATAATTCTGCCAAACTGAAATCTAAGCCAATGCAGAGAAGGTTAATTACAGATTATATGGAAGCAAAAAAGTCACTATGTAAAGCTAAATGGAGTGAGGTGTTCAGTGGAAAAACTGCAGCTGGAATGTGGAACATTTTGAAAGAGAAATTGTTTGAGTGCAAAAAATAAAAAAAATGTTTTAACATCAGGATCTAGGCATACAACATCAGGGGGATATAGCTCCACAAGAACAAGATATCTGATTAAGGTGAGAGACAAAAAATATAAGAAATGGAAGAGAGGTCAAACTACAACCTTGAAAACTGAAATAAACAAGCTGCACAAACAGATTAAGCATAGTGTGAGGCAAGATCAAGAAAAATTTGAAGAAAATTTATATAAAGATATTGAGCATAATAGGAAACCTTTTTATAGATACATAAGATGTGGAAGGAGTAAAGACACACAAATTGATAAACTGTGTGCAGATTCTAAAATTTATTCTCAGACACAACAAATTATAAATATATTTACAAAATCTTATGCAAAACAGTTTGGCTCCACAAAAGGGGTGATAAGTTGTTGACATCCAGATAACCCCAGGTACTGGAATTAGATTATTTCGAAAAAGAACTGTGCAAACTGGATCCAAGCAAAGCGCAGGGAGGAGATGGCATTAGTAACAATGACCTGAAAACAACTTACAGTACCATTATATCTATTATTCACTAGGTCATATAAATATGGGGGAGATTCCTCAAGATTGGAGACATGCGCTTGTTAAATCTGTCTTTAAGAGAAGGGGAGTAGGACAAACCCAGAGTCATATAGACCCTTAAGTCTACTTTCATGTTGTGGAAAAATAATGGAGAAGGTAATATTGGATAAGTTATTGTCAGAACTGGATAGGTTGGGACTTGAAACCATATATCAGCATGCATATGTTGAAAATAGATCTATTACCACCTGTAATGTGATGTTCTATAACAATATAATAATAGCTATGAATGAAAATTTGTGCTGTGATGTAATTTATATAGATTTAACTTCAGCATTTGACAAGGCCATACACAAAACACTGATCAATAAATTAGTACAACTAGGGATTGATGAACTCTTGATAAGATGGATAGCTGCATGGCTTACAAATGGGACATGGCAAGTATCATACAGCAATTGGACAGTTGAAATCCTTGGTTACAGTCAGCATGTCCCACAGCGCTCTGTCCTATGTCCTTACTTGTTTAGATTGTATCTTTCACACCTAACATTTTCATCTGATGTGTTCTACAGTCTACATGCAGATGACCTGAAATTGAGTAAAGTGTGTTACAGATAAGGCATGTCATCAAAATAACTTGACTAAATTGACCATTTGGACACAGGAGAATAATATGCTGATAAATACATCAAAAACTAAGCATATGAGATTTGGGAGACATAAACTAAAAGGTGAATATTTAATCCAGCACACAGTGATTGAAACTGTAGACTCATTTAAGGACCTGGGTATATGGGTAGATTCAGCTATGAGTTTTTCTAATCATATCAATCAATTAGTTAATGATAGTTATAGAACTATAGGTTGTATAAAAAAATATTTCTAAAGTCTAGGAAATCAAAAATAATTAAGTCATTGCTTGTTAGTTACATTAGGCTCAAACTTGAGTATGTAATAACAATATAGAAACCTTGTAAGAAAACAAGCATGAATAAACTGGAAAGACTACAGCAGAAATATACCAAGGGCATATATGGATGTGAAAATTTAAGTTATTATGACAGACTAAAATATCTGAACTTGTACAGTGTCTCTTACAGATATCTAAGAGGAGATCTTATTCAGGTATATAAGGCATATAGAGACAACTACCTCTGAGAATGTTTGGGGTTTTCAAAAAGTACTAGAGAATCATTAGATAACCTATGTAGAAGATTCTATAAGAATGGGAAGTGCACTAATTGGTTCTCTGGCAGAGTAGCTGATACATGGAACAGACTACCGAATTACATTAAAGTAAGTACTAGTTTAGATCCAATATTATCTCTCTTTATAAAGGTGGCATCTTGGCCGACATCTCTAACTTTTGACCTATTGCAATATCATCACTGCTGTCAAAAATTCTTGAAAGACGTATTCATAAGCACTTAGCAACTTCTCCACTATCTTCTATAAAATCAGCTCTTAACATTCACCCAACTTGGCTTCTGCTCAACACACAGTACAACTCCTGCCCGCCTATCATTCATTGACACAAATAAAGGGACTTGGGCAAACTTGTTTCCTCCTTATTCCTTGAGCAGCCAAAAGCTTTCTATGATATATAACAATAAGTAGACTGCTTTTTTTGCTTATTTGTAGTAGTTATTGCTTATTCTAGATATTTATAGCATTTTTATTGTATACTGCATACTTGTACTGTATTTTTTTCATAGCTATTGGCTCACTGATGGTTTTCTACTGTGATAAACATTTCTGTAGTGTGTTCTGCCTAAAATAGTTAAGGTAGTAGCTGTAATATTCTCCATATTCCTGATTGTGTTGTGGGCCTAGTTGTTTATTAGAGGCTTTCTGAGCTCATTGTCAAGGCCATCTTAGTTAGCAAAAGACCATCCCCCACTTCAGTGAGAGTTTAGTGTTTACGGTCATTGTCTAGCTGGGTTGCCAGGTCTACGGCTTGGCGAAAGTATCTCACTGGTTCTTTTGAGCTTTTTTAAAGTTGTTTCAGGTTTCAACTTTCTGTTACTTAAGAAGTTAACTTGAGTGTTTCAGCCATTACACACAGAGCTATCTGAGGAGGAGCACCTGATCTGTGATGTATAGCAATAAGTAGCCTGTTTTTTGTTTGCTTATTGTTTGCTTATTTGTAGTACTTATTGGTTATTTTAGATATTTATAGCAATTTTATTTTATACTGCATGCTTGTACTGTATTTCATAGTTATTGGCTCTCTGCTGGTTTTCGTCTGTGATAAACATTTTTGTAGTATGTTCTGCCTAAAATAGGTTTGGTAGTGGCTGTAATATTCTCCATATTCTTGATTGTGTTGTGGGCCTAGTTGTTTGTTAGAGTCTGTTTCCTGAGCTCATTGTCCAGGCCATCTTAGTTAGCAAAGACCTCCCCCCACTTCAGTGAGAGTTTAGTGTTTATGGTCATTGTCCAGTTGGGTTATCAGGTCTATGGCTTGGAGAAAGCACCTCGTTGGTTCTTTTCAGCTTTTTTTTAAAGTTGTTTCAGGTTTTAACTTTCTGTTACTTAAGAAGTTAACTTGAGTGTTTCAGCCGTTACACACAGAGCTATCTGAGGAGGAGCACCTGATCTGTGATATATAGCAATAAGTAACCTGTTTTTTTTGCTTATTTGTAGTAGTTATTGGTTATTCTAGATATTTATAGCAATTTTATTGTATAGCAATAAGTAGCCTGTTTTTGTTTGCTTATTTGTAGTAGTTATTGGTTATTCTAGATATTTATAGCAATTTTACTGTATACTGCATACTTGTACTGTATTTCATAGTTATTGGCTCACTGCTGGTTTTCGGCTGTAATAAACATTTTTGTAGTGTGTTCTGCCTAAAATAGTTAAAGTAGTAGCTGTAATATTCTCCATATTCCTGATTGTGTTGTGGGCCTAGTTGTTTGTTAGCGGCTGTTTTCTGAGCTCATTGTCCAGGCCATCTTAGTTAGCAAAGACCATCCCCCACATCAGTGACAGTTTAGTGTTTATGGTCATTGTCTAGTTGGGTTGCCAGGTCTATGGCTTGGAGAAAGTACCTCACTGGTTCTTTTGACCTATTTTTAAAGTTGTTTCAGGTTTCAACTTTCTGTTACTTAAGAAGAGTGTTTCAGCTATTCACACAGAGCTATCTGAGGAGGAGCACCTGATCTGTGATATATAGCAGTAAGTAGCTTTTTTTTGCTTATTTGTAGTAGTTATTGCTTATTCTAGATATTTATAGGTATTTTATTGTATACTGCATACTTGTACTGTATTTCATAACTATTGGCTCATTGCTGGTTTTCTGCTGTGATAAACATTTCTGTAGTGTGTTCTGCCTAAAATAGCTTCCCACCCTATTGGCATCTTGTCTTTATACCTGCTGGCCTTGCAGTTGCCCGCCCCTACTCTAAATTTGATATTGGACACTCCTCCCTATCTAGTGGCATTAGCTCATTCTACCTAATACAGAGAGAACATCTGACAAGGCCAAAATATAGAATATATTTTAGTGCATTTATTAAAACTGTATTTGCCTTAATATTGCTACAACTCAAGTGCTCTAGGTTGCATTGCATCTGAATTGTTTTAGTTTGTTTTAGCTGCTTTTCTGTATATATAGACTTTTCTGTATATGTTGACTAGCTACTTATTCTACTGTATTACTCCCTCTTATATCGTTTTTCAGTTATGCACTTGCCTTGCTTCATTTAAAAAGTTTTGAATTGCTAATTTTGTAGAGTTTTAATTGCATTTACTGTTTAGGGGCTACACACTGAAGTGCGTTAGCCTTTTCTGTGTTTATTTACTGTATAATTGCATTCTTTAGCCTGTTTATTTACGGTATTATTGCGTTGTTTAGCTTATTTTAACAAAAAAAAAAAAACAAACAAATAAACAAAAATAAATACTATCTTGTTTGCTCATTTCCCACCTTTCCTAGCTAGTATAGTCCAGATCCCAGGCTTTGCTGGTTTCAGGACTTTATTTTCTGTGTTCAGAGCTATCCAGACCTTGCTGTGGTAGAGGGAAGTCTTACTGCTTACCAGTGGGAGTGGTGAGCATTGCATTGCCTATCTAACACTACAGGAGTGGTTTCCAGCTCTCAAACTGTAATTTTATTAGCCATTTTGGGTTGATTTGTATCCCTTTCAACCTTCTGGCTTAAAAATGGGTGTGTTTGCACATTGTTTGCATTGCGCATCACTGCGGGGATACGGTTAAACTATTCCAGGTGTCAGAAAGTGTGCTCTTCAAATTTCCCCTTAGAACTAGCTGGTTTCTCAGTAGTAGCACTAAAACCTGAACCCCTGTGACTAGCACTCAGTAGTAGCACTAAAATCTAAAACCTGTGATTAGCCCTTGCACTAGAACCTGCTGGAAAGCACTAGGAAGCCTTAAACTGTTACAAGCACTCAACCCTCCTTGTTGATAAGGAGAAATTAATCATAGGGTTGGGAGGGTGGCCTAATGTGTGTTTGAGTTGCCTACAACAAATACAAGGGGTGAGGGGCAGAAAAGGATAATTGGATAAGCTTAAAATGGGCTCAAAGGCTTAAGGGCAGTTAGCCTACAACTATAGAAACCTATGAACCTATGAACCTATAGGCACTAAACAGCCTATAATTGCAAAGTACCTTGCAAAAGTAAAGGAAAATAGCTCTTGTACTTTACAAAAAAAGCACCTAAACAGGCATGTCCAAGGGTCAGCTTCTGGTGATTTCTCCTATCCACCTGGTGAATCTGGGCATAATGGAGCAATGCAGCAACTGCTTCATGTACGCAGACACAACCCTCTCCACCTACCACCCAACACTACAACCTGCGAGAGATGTACTTACATAGCCAAAATGGAAGCAAAGCTCTCTCCAGCCAAGATTGTGCCAGACAGTCAAGAGGAGAAGGTTGACACCTGCACTACACCTCAAGCAACACATAGCCCTTCAAAACCCACACCAACACCCCCACATAGCAACACTAAACCCACATATGCGAAGGCCCTTAACATTAACCTGCCCAAGCCACAAGGACCTCCGAAGATGAAAAGCAAACAAACACCAGTCACAACCAAAGTGACACATAGCTCACAACACCAATATGCCACCCAACAACAGCCGCTAAGGCAAGACAACGTACCCAACACTTAAGTCATAGGTGACTCTATAATCAGGCACACTGATGTTCCACTCAGAATTACAGTCAGCTGTCTGTCGGGTGCCAGGATCCACCACATAATGCACGCACTCAAGTCACTCCACAACAAGTACAAATACGACTCTGTCATTGTCCATGTTGGAGTGAATGACTTGATACGTACCTCCCTGGACTACATGAAAAGAGACATGGAAGAGCTCTTGGATCATGTGGCCCAGGCAGGTATGACCCTAGCCCTGAGCAGCATCCTGCCTTCACCCAGAATGATACCACAGTATAAAGACAAAATGATTGACTTCAACAATTGGCTAAGCTTCTGGTGTTATTCAAAGGGGATTTAGCATCTGTCTGCCTCGGATGACATGATCGACAAACCATGATGCTTTGCCAGAGATGGTCTGCACCTGTCACTCCTGGGATTCAGGTTACTGGCTAAAGCTCTCACCACCCCTATAGTGCCTTTTTTAGGCAAGGTTCAAAGGACAAAACCACCACCATAACAGATACAAGCATGCAAAATCTGAATGTAATGCTACTCAATGCTAGAAGTCTAAACCTCAAATGCATTCTCTTGAGGCACTCCTAAAAGTGGAGAACATCAATATCTGTGCAGTAACTGAGACCTGGTTCAAGGCTCCAGAGAGCACCCCTGCAATACCAGGCTACAACTCTTACCACACTTTTTGGCCACCAAACCGGGACTGAAACACTAAAGGTGAAAGATTGTCCATATTCACACCTCCAGGCTAGTTGCCCAACACAATGTATCTAAAATTCTCCAGGTGCAACTAAAACTAGGTAAGACTGCAATCCAAATTGTAGTTTGCTACAGCTCCCCCACCATGCCCCCAAGATTCTCACTACACCTTTCTAAACATACTGGACAATATTAAGATACAACCAAACACCCTAATACTGGGTGATTTTGACTACCCTGCCATTAACTGGGAAAACTACTCGGGTACCAACACCTTTTCTCAACGGTTCTTGGAATTCATAAATTCCAACACCCTGGATCAACTAATCCATTGTCCCACCAGGGGCTTCAATATCCTAGACCTGGTCATTACCAACATGGGAGATAGATGCTCCACACCAGTGCTTACCCGCTCATTGGTCAGGTCTGACCATAAGCAAATCGCCCATGACATCCACATCCCACCCCCACCCCCAGTAAGGAAACCTCTGAAAAAAGCTTCTCCAAAGCCAACTTCATGCTACTCAAGCCAGAAGTGACAAACTTCATGACACCCATGCAGATGGCAGCTGAAAGTTCGACTGCTGAATCGTACACTAAGGCACTGTACGAGCACATCCACTCGTACATGAATTGTGCCATCCCAAATAGAACCAAGACGCTCTCCTCCAAAAAATGGAAGGCAATCTAGTGGTCTCCTGCCATAAACAAACTATAACAACAGAAGAAAGAAACTGTTGCAGAAAAGAGGAAAATCCCAGGATGCAAAAAACTCACTTACCAGCCTCAGTAAGAAGCTGAGATCCTTCATAAAATCGTCCAAAGCTAGTTATGAAAATAAAATTGCCAAAAATTCCAAAGACAACCACAAGGCATTTTATAATTATGTCAAGAAGCTAAATGGCAATGCTCAGATCTGCTCTGAGCTACAACAAAATGGCATTAAATATACTGATCCCAAGGATATTGCCAATATCCTGGCAGATCGATTTAGTGCAAACTTCATCCCCCTCTCACCCCCTAAAGGGCCCATCTCAATACCAAAAGATTGCCAAATTCCAGTAATCATGGCCACACAGGTAGACACCACACTCTCCAAAGCTAAGAATACAGCATCCATGGGACCAGATGACATCCCGGGCTGTGTACTACATGAACTACAAAATGAACTGGCACCTCACCTAAGTGTCATGTTTAATCATAGCCTCACCTCAGGCTTCGTGCCCACTGAGTGGCGCACAGCTACATTTATCCCACTCCACAAGGGGGGATCCATGTTGGATCCTGGGAACTACTGTCCCATCAGTCTGACGAGTCTGATCTGCAAAGGCATGGAACGCATTGTCATGGAACTTATGAACAACGACATTGGCAACCTTCAAACACTGGACGCCACCCAGTTTGGGTTCGTGAAGGGTTGATCTTGTCTCCTGAACCTGAATGACTTCTTTGAATCAGTCTGCAGAGCAGTGGATGAGGGTAAGGTGGTCCACACAGCCTATCTGGACCTCGCCAAGGCCTTTGACACCATCCCCCACTCTGTAATCATAGATAAACTTACTAAGCTGGGCATAAATCCCTACATCACTCATGGGTTGCCAACTGGCTTACTGACAGAACCCAGACTGTAAAAGTAGCCAACTCCAAATCCAGCTCCAGACAAGTGACAAGTGGAGTACCTCAGGGTTCAATCCTGGGACCGCTCTTGTTTGGCATCTCCTTCTCTGAAGTACAGGCCAACACTAAGAGACTCTGGCTAACAAAGTTCACAGATGACTGCAAACTGGAAGCCATTATTAAATCCCCAAATTATGTGGATATTCTACAAAAGGGCCTTACAGAAACAGATGCTTGGTGCCAGAGCCATGGGTTCAAGCTTAATTCCAAGAAATGTATAGTTATCCCCTTTGGGAAAAAACATGTACCCATGAGTTACCACATAGGTGGCAGTACACTAAACACCGAAAGTGTGATGAGAGATTTAGGGTCACAGGTGGACAGTGATCTCACCTTCGATAACCACATTGCCACAACAGTCGGGAAATCCTTCTATGCGGCACACGTCATCACTAAGGGCTTTTCATCCAGAAAAAAGTAGGTAATTGTCACACTGTACTCATCCCTCATTAGACCCATTATAGAGTACAAAGCCCTGTTTGGTATGTACCTCACAAGACATCTGCAACAGCTGGAAAGGCCACAGAAATACCTCACTAAAAGAATCACAGGCCTAAAGCAGATGCCCTATACAGACCGTCTAAAAAAACTCCAGCTATACTGTGTGGCATATCGTCTACTCAGAGGCGATCTCTGCTTAACATACAAGGCCATGTCAAACCCTGAGCTGTTGGACATGCTCCACTTAAAGAAATTCCAATCCCTCAGAGCCACACGCTCCAGGAATCTAAACCTTCTCATCTCAATAAACAAAACATATTGGAGGATAGGTTCCTGACCCAGAGACTCCCCATACTCTGGAATAGACTGCCCATACATGTCTAGCAGAGCGCCTCCTTGGCACTCTTCAAAAGCTGAAAGTTCGACTGCTGAATCCTACACTAAGGCACTGTATGAGCACATCCACTCGTGCATGAATTGTGCCATCCCAAATAGAACCAAGACACTCTCCTCTGAAAAAAGGAAGCCAATCTGGTGGTCCCCTGCCATAAACAAACTGTACAACAGAAGGAAGAAACTGTTGCAGAAATGTGGAAAATCCCAGGATGCAAAAAACTCCCTTACCAGCCTCATTAAGAATCTGAGATCCCTCATAAAATCCTCCAAAGCTAGTTATGAAAATAAAATTGCCAAAGATTCCAAAGGCAACCACAAGACATTCTATAGTTATGTCAAGAATCTAAATGGCAATGCTCAGATCTGCTCTGAGCTACAACAGAATGGCATTAAATATACTGATCCCAAGGATATTGTCAATATCCTGGCAGAATGATTTAGTGCCAACTTCACCCCCCCTCACCCCCTAAAGGACCCATCTCAATACCAAAAGATTGCCAAATTCCGGTAATCACGGCCACACAGGTAGAAACCGCACTCTCCAAAGCTAAGAATACAGCATCCATTGGACCAGATGACATCCTGGGCTGTGTACTACATGAACTACAAAATGAACTGGCACCTCACCTAAGTGTCATGTTTAATCATAGCCACACCTCAGGCTTCGTGCCCGCTAAGTGGCACACAGCTACAGTTATCCCACTCAAGAAGGTATCCATGTTGGATCCTGGGAACTACCGTCCCATCTGTCTGATGAACCTGATCTGCAAGGGCGTGGAACGCATTATCATGGAACTTATAAACAAAGACATTGGTAACCTTCAAACACTGGACCCCACCCAGTTTGGGTTCATGAAGGGCCAGTCTTGTCTCCTGAACCGGATTGCCTTCTTTGAATCAGTCTCCAGAGCTGTGGATGAGGGTAAGGCAGTCCACACAGCCTATCTGGGCCTCACCATGGTCTTGGACACCATCCCTCACTCTGGAATCATAGATAAACTTAGTAAGGTGGGCATAAATCCCTACGTCACTCGCTGGGTTGCCAACTGGCTTACTGACAGAACCCAGACTAAAAGTAGCCGACTCCAAATCCAGCTCCAGACATGTGACAAGTGGAGTACCTTACGGTTCAGTCCTGGGACCGCTCTTGTTTGGCATCTACTTCTATAAAGTACAGGCCAACACTAAGGGACTCTGGCTAACAAAGTTCGCAGATGACTGCAAACTGGGAGCCATTATTGAATCCCCAAATTATGTGGATATTCTACAAAAGGGCCTTACAGAAACAGATGCTTGGTGCAAGAGCCATGAGCTCAAGCCTAATGCCAAGAAATGTGTAGTTATGCCCTTTGGGAAAAACCATGTACCCATGAATTACCACATAGGTGGCAGTACACTAAACACTGAAAGTGTGACGGGAGACTTAGGGACATAACCACATCACCAGAACAGTCAGGAAATCCTTCTATGTGGCACACCTCATCACTAAGGGCTTTTCATACAGGAAAAAAGGAGGTCATTGTCCCACTGTACTCATCTCTCATTAGACCCATTATAGAGTACAAAGCCCCATTTGGTATGTACCTCACAAGACATCTGCAACAGCTGGAAAGGCCGCGGAAATACCTCACTAAAAGAATCACAGGCCAAAAGCAGATGCAGTATGCTGACCGTCTAAAAAACTTCAGCTATACTCTGTGGCATATTGTCTACTCAGAGGTGATCTCTGCTTAACATATAAGGCCATGTCAAACCCTGAGCTGTTTGACATGCTCCACTTAAAGAATTAAAATAAACACTAAGCACCCGGATAGTCATTTTACCTGATCAGTTAAAGAAATCCCAATCCCTCAGAGCCAAACACTCCAGGGATCTAACCCTTGTCATCACAATGAACAAAACATGCTTGAGAGATAGGTTCCTAACTCAGAGACTCCCCATACTCTGGAATAGACTGCCCATACATGTCAAGCAGAGCACCTCCTTGGCCCTCTTTAAAAGGAACCGTGATGATTGGATGGGAGATAAGAAATTCACCCCGGGGATCACGTCAGTCGCCCTGCTAGACAGGGGTCCAGGGAATTAAATATTGTGGGAAGAAATATCCAGGGAGTTGTTATGGCTAGGCTTGTATAGACCCTAGGGCCGATAGCCTAGTACCAACCAATGAACCTATGAACAATTTCTCACCCTAACTGCTTGTGTAAAGTGTCTCAGCTTGGGCTATCCCTTTCTTTATTACTGTGGTTCAGTAGCTATTTAAATGACAGACTCCAAGAGTCCAGTCTATAAAATGACAGAATAGTCTCTCCCTACCTGCAAGTCTCTGCTGGTGTACCCCAAGGCTCTGTTCTTCATCAATGACCTCTATTCCTTCGTCAGTCCAGCCTCTCCTATACAATATGCTGATGATTCTACACTTATATGTGCCTCTAATAACTTGACTCAGCTCCTACATATTACGCAAGAAACATTTTCCTGAATTGACAAATGGCTCTATAATGCCCAACTGCTACTCAGCCCTAAAAAAAAAAAAAACAAGGTTACTGCTGTTTTTCCCCAAATCATACAAGCTTGATAAAGTGAATTTCAAAATCTTTTCACCAAAGAAAACTGAAATTGAAGTAGTCTCCTATACAAAACTTCTTGAAGTAATTACAGATGAAAACCTTAAATTTGATGTGCATGCTAAAATAACATATAAAAGACTTGCCAAAAATTAAGAATGCAGGCATGAAAACTTCCTTAGCAACACCACCAAAACTACTCTTGCCACTATCTACCTTTTCCCATCTCTCTTATACGGGGAACCAATTCTAACCAACCTTCAGATTACAGTTAAAAATAAGCTGGAGTCATGCTATAATAAGGTTACATAATTTGCCACCAACAAGCAATACCGCAGCGAAGACTGTATTGTCCTTAAGGCTTTAAATTGGATCAAACTTCCTCACCACTTATATTACATACAGCTTATCTCCACACACAACATTATTTACACATCCAATGACTGGCCTGCCTTTACTCCTGTTCTCCATTCCTACCATCCAAATAGACTACTTTGATATACTGGACAACATCTTCTCAGCATATATAAATCCAACAAATCCTCTGATCAAAGTCTGTGCGCGTACTCTACTGCTGCAAAAAAAGGAATTCTATCCCTCTGCAAATTATATCTCTCTAACCTCTCTAGATTCAAACAACTACTAAAAGACTATCTAAATAAAAGCTGGCTCTGCTCCTGAATTACCCCAGGCCAAACTAGTCCCTCCCTCCTTCCATCACAAGCATACTTTGACTATGTTCAGAGAGGAGGAATTAGTAAAATCTATTTCTTAGATCAAATATAATTTTGTGTAGGCTATATTTTCTAGTTATCTCTGTTCCAAAAAGTGTATTCAGTGTGTTTAATGTCATACTACAGCACTCAACTTTCCTCTCTTGTTAGGTGGAAAACAGTTTTTAGTACTTAAATTAATAAGCACCTATCCAGGCATGTCTAAGGGTCAGCTCCCAGTAGTTTCCCCCATCCACCTGATGAATCTGGGCATCTTGGGGCAATGTAGCAATTGCCTCATGTACAATGACAACCCTCTCCTGCTACCACCTAACACTACAACCTGTGAGAGATGCACTTATATAGCCAAACTGGGAGCCAAACTCCCTCCAGCCAAGACTGGACTAGACATTCAAGAGGAGAAGGTAAACACCTGCACCACACCACACTCAACACATAGTCCATCAAAACCTACACTACCCAAACCCACACATAGTAACACAAAACACACACCTATATTCATGGAGGCTCTGAATAAAAAATCTGCCCAAACAACAGAGACCTCCAAAGCTGAAATGCAAGCAACCACCCCCCCCCAACACTACCCAAATGACACATAGCCCAGAAAATCAGTGTGCCACTCAACCTCAGCCCATAAGGCAAAACAACGTAACCAACAAACTAGTCATAGGTAACACTATAGTCAGGCACACTGATATCCCACTCATCAAGCTAAACAAGGAGAAAGTTACTGTCAGCTGCCTGTCGAGTGCCAGGATTCATCACATAATGCATGCACTAAGGTCACTCCACAGCAAGTACAAATATGGCTCTGTCATTGTCCATGTTGGTGTGAATGACCTGAGACATACTTCCCTGGACTACATGAAAAGAGACATGGAGGAGCTCTCTGATCATGTAGCCCAGGCAGGTATGCCCCTAGCCCTGAGTAGCATCCTGCCATCACCCAGAATGATACCGCAGTACAAGGACAAAATGATTGACTTCAACAATTGGCTAAGCTTCTGGTGTCATTCTAAGGGGATCCAGTGTCTGTCTGCCTGGGATGACATGATCGACAGACCACGATACTTTGCCAGAGATGGCTGCACCTGTTGCACCTGGGATTCCGGATACTGGCTAAGGCTCTTGCCACCCCTATAGTGCCTTCTTTAGACAAAGTTCAAATGACAAACTTACCACCATAGCAGGTATAAGCAAGCAAAATCTGAGGGTAATGCTACTCAATGCTAGAAGTCTAAACCTCAAAATGCACTCACTCGAGGCACTCCTTAAAATGGAGAACATCAACATCTGTGCAGTGACAGAGACCTGGTTCAAGGCTCCAGATGCATCCCTGCATTACCAGGCTATAACTCATACCACACCTTTCGGCCACCTAACCTGGACTGAAACACTAAAAGAGGAGGCGTGTCCATATTCATTAAGGATATCCACACCTCCAGGCTAGGTGCTCAACATAATGCATCCGAAATTATCCAAGTGCAACTAACACTGGGCAAGACTGCAATCCAGGTTGTAGCTTGTTACAGATCCCCCGCCATACCCCAGGATGCCCACTCCACGTATCTTGATATACTGGGTAATATTAAGGTACAACCCAATACCCTAATAATGAGAGATTTCAACTACCCCACTATCAACTGGGAAAACTACTCAAGTACTAACTCATTTGCTCAACACTTTCTGGAATTAATAAATTCCAATGCCATGGATCAACTTGTCCATACCCCCACCAGGGGCAGCAATATCCTGGACCTGGTCATTACCAATATGGGCAACCGATGTTCCATGCCAGAGGTCAACTCCTCGCTGGCCAGATCCGACCACAGCTAATCACCCTAGATATCAATATCCCCCCCATCATTAAGGAAACCACCGTAAAAAACTTTTCCAAAGCCAACTTCATGCTTCTTAAGACAGAAGTGGTAAACTTCACGACACCCATACAGACAGAAAATAGAGGTACAACTGCTGAATCCTATACAAATGCACTGTATAAGCACATACACGAGTGCATGGATTGTGCCATCCCCAACAAAACCAAGACACTATCCTCCAAAAAAAGGAAGCCAATCTGGTGGTCCCCTGCTATAAACAAACTCTACAACAGAAGGAAGAAGCTGTTGCAAAAAAGAGTAAAATCTCCTAATTGCAGGAACTCCCTGGTCAGCCTCAGTAAAAAGCTGAGATCCCTCATAAAATCCTCCAAACCTAGTTATGAAAATAAAAAATCACCACTGATTCTAAAGACATCCACAAAGCATTCTACAGCTATGTTAAGAATCAATGGTGACACTCAGATCTGCTCTGAGCTACAGCACAATAGCACTAGATATACAGAACCAACTGATATTTCCAACATCCTGGCAGATAGGTTCAGTGCGAACTTCACCCACCTCACCCCCTAAAGGGCCCATCACTATACCAGAAGAATGCAAAGCCCCTGTAATCACGGCTGCACAAGTAAAGGCCGCACTCTCCAAAGCCAAAAACACAGCATCCATGGGACCTGACAACATCCCAGGCTGTGTTCTGCATGAACTACAGAATGAACTGGCACCCCACTTAAGTACCATATTCAATCATAGCCTCACTTCAGGCTTTGTGCCTACTGAATGGCACACAGCGACAGTTATCCCACTCTACAAAGGGGGTGCCACCACAGACCCCGGGAACTAACGCCCCATTAGCCTGATGAGCCTGGTCTGCAAGGCCATGGAATGTATCATCTTGTAGCTTATAAACAAGGACATAGGTAACCTCCAAACTCTGGACCCCACTTAGTTTGGGTTTGTAAAAGGCAGGTCATGTTTCCTAAACCTGATTGACTTCTTTGAAGCAATCACTAGAGCCATGGATGAGGGTAAGGTGGTGCACACAGTCTATCTTGACTTCACCAAGGCTTTCAACACCATCCCCCAATCTGGAATTATAGATAGACTCACCAGACCTGGCCATAAATCCCTATGTCACAAGATGGGTGGCCAGCTGGCTCACTGACAGAACCCACAGAGTGAAAGTAGCCGACTCAAAATCCAACTTCAGATCAGAGATAAGTGGGGTACCACAGGGCTCAGTCCTGGGTCCTCTCCTGTTTGGCATCTACTTCTCAGAGGTCCATGCACATACAGCAGGTCTTTGGCTAATGAAATTCGCAGATGACTGCAAACTAGGTGCCATTGTGATGACTGTGCTCTGGCCCATCAATCAAGGAGCCTTAATCCTCACCACTAACACCAGGGAGGTCATCTCCTGGAAGAGGAAAGGATAACTAATACACACAGTAAAGTACAATTTCCCTTAAGAGCACACAGAGATCACAGTCAATCTGGGGCTGGTTGCTCCCTTGCTCTCCAGGTCCCCAATAAGACTCCCCACTGGCACAGCTATAGGGTCCAGATCTCAGCCTAGCTAGTAAGCTAACTTCTAGTACCCTCTCTGTCCAACCAGTGCTTTGTGTCCCTACCCAGGTAGCTGACACACCACACACACTTTGAGATAAGTATTTATACAACTTCACAGACACTCCTGGGAAAGGTTGACACAGATTCTACAGCTGTGCTCCTTTACCCAGACTATACGGTAGTAATTACTGCCACCACCAGCTTAATAATTATCAGTTACCCATAGGCCCTTGAAAGTATGTCCAATTATTACTGTGCAATATTATTATCCAATTAGTAATGTGACTATTCATTTTAAGGCTTATTAGAGTGGCTTATTACAATAAGCTCTATAAATATGCAATGTACTCTAGAGCCTACTTCTCTACACAAACCAGCCACAGGTAAAGGTTTTTAAAATATTTAATAATAAATAATGAAAACACAAGACAATACTACTACACCACAGAGATATCTAAGAGTTCAGAGATCACACAGAAACTTAGCTAGCAGTTGTATACATGCTCCTGTCAAATGTAATCATGTGTATGACTCACTGAGTGCTGTCTCTCTGCTTCCAGACAAATGGTTCATGGCCCATTCACACATAATGCAGTCCCCATTGCCCTACTGTAGCTAGCCTGCTGCTGTCATTCACTGTGAAATACACCTTTGGGAAAAGAGTCACCCAGTAATTGCTGTGGTGTGCTGTAACTGCATAATACTGTACTGTAGTAGTTAGGTAGGTGTTCTACTCTTATTCAT